>NW_028227992.1:0-44363 GCF_978045245.1 Mus caroli | reverse complement strand
TTTCATTGCAACTCACTCATATACAATGTACTACACTGTGCATTTCGTCTAATGCGGGTTTTTCAGTAAATTCTAAGTTTTTCAGTGCAACTCACTCATATACAATGTACTACACTGTGCATTTCGTCTAATGCGGGTTTTTCAGTAAATTCTAAGTTTTTCAATACAACTCACTCATATACAATGTACTACACTGTGCATTTCGTCTAAAGCGGGTTTTTCAGTAAATTCTACGTTTTTCAGTGCAACTCACTCATATACAATGTACTACACTGTTCATTTCCTCTAATGCGGGTTTTTCAGTAAATTCTAAATTTTTCAGTGCAACTCACTCATATACAATGTACTACACTGTGCATTTCGTCTAATGCGGGTTTTTCAGTAAATTCTAAATTTTTCAGTGCAACTCACTCATATACTATGTACTACACTGTGCATTTCCTCTAATGCGGGTTTTTCAGTAAATTCTAAGTTTTTCAGTGCAACTCACTCATATACAATGTACTACACTGATCATTTCCTCTAATGCGGGTTTTTCAGTAAATTCTAAGTTTTTCAGTGCAACTCACTCATATACAATGTACTACACTGTGCATTTCGTCTAATGCGGGTTTTTCAGTAAATTCTAAGTTTTTCAGTGCAATTCACTCATATACTATGTACTACACTGTGCATTTCGTCTAATGCGGGTTTTTCAGTAAATTCTAAGTTTTTCAGTGCAACTCACTCATATACATGTACTACACTGTGCATTTCGTCTAATGCGGGTTTTTCAGTAAATTCTAAGTTTTTCAGTGCAAATCACTCATATACAATGTACTACACTGTGCATTTCGTCTAATGCGGGTTTTTCAGTATATTCTAAGTTTTTCAGTGCAACTCACTCATATACAATGTACTACACTGTGCATTTCGTCTAATGCGGGTTTTTCAGTAAATTCTAAGTTTTTCAGTGCAACTCACTCATATACAATGTACTACACTGTGCATTTCGTCTAATGCGTGTTTTTCAGTAAATTCTAAGTTTTTCAGTGCAATTCACTCATATACTATGTACTACACTGTTCATTTCATCTAATGCGGGTTTTTCAGTAAATTCTAAGTTTTTCAGTGCAACTCACTCATATACAATGTACTACACTGTGCATTTCGTCTAATACGGGTTTTTCAGTAAATTCTAAGTTTTTCAGTGCAACTCACTCATATACAATGTACTACACTGTGCATTTCGTCTAATGCGGGTTTTTCAGTAAATTCTAAGTTTTTCAGTGCAACTCACTCATATACAATGTACTACACCGTGCATTTCGTCTAATGCGGGTTTTTCAGTAAATTCTAAGTTTTTCAGTGCAACTCACTCATATACATGTACTACACTGTGCATTTCGTCTAATGCGGGTTTTTCAGTAAATTCTAAGTTTTTCAGTGCAAATCACTCATACACAATGTACTACACTGTGCATTTCGTCTAATGCGTGTTTTTCAGTAAATTCTAAGTATTTCAGTGCAACTCACTCATATACAATGTACTACACTGTGCATTTCGTCTAATGCGGGTTTTTCAGTAAATTCTAAGTTTTCAGTGCAACTCACTCATATACAATGTACTACACTGTGCATTTCGTCTAATGCGGGTTTTTCAGTAAATTCTAAGTTTTTCAGTGCAACTCACTCATATACAATGTACTACACTGTGCATTTCGTCTAATGCGGGTTTTTCAGTAAATTCTAAGTATTTCAGTGCAACTCACTCATATACAATGTACTACACTGTGCATTTCGTCTAATGCGGGTTTTTCAGTAAATTCTAAGTTTTTCAGTGCAACTCACTCATATACAATGTACTACACTGTGCATTTCGTCTAATGCGGGTTTTTCAGTAAATTCTAAGTTTTTCAATACAACTCACTCATATACAATGTACTACACTGTGCATTTCGTCTAAAGCGGGTTTTTCAGTAAATTCTACGTTTTTCAGTGCAACTCACTCATATACAATGTACTACACTGTGCATTTCGTCTAATGCGGGTTTTTCAGTAAATTCTAAGTTTTTCAGTGCAACTCACTCATATACTATGTACTACACTGTACATATCGTCTAATGCGGGTTTTTCAGTAAATTCTAAGTTTTTCAGTGCAACTCACTCATATACAATGTACTACACTGTGCATTTCGTCTAATGCGGGTTTTTCAGTAAATTCTAAGTTTTTCAGTGCAACTCACTCATATACAATGTACTACACTGTGCATTTCTTCTAATGCGGGTTTTCAGTAAATTCTAAGTTTTTCAGTGCAACTCACTCATATACAATGTACTACACTGTGCATTTCGTCTAATGCGGGTTTTTCAGTAAATTCTAAGTTTTTCAGTGCAACTCACTCATATACAATGTACTACACTGTGCATTTCGTCTAATGCGGGTTTTTCAGTAAATTCTAAGTTTTTCAATACAACTCACTCATATACAATGTACTACACTGTGCATTTCGTCTAAAGCGGGTTTTTCAGTAAATTCTACGTTTTTCAGTGCAACTCACTCATATACAATGTACTACACTGTTCATTTCCTCTAATGCGGGTTTTTCAGTAAATTCTAAATTTTTCAGTGCAATTCACTCATATACAATGTACTACACTGTGCATTTCGTCTAATGCGGGTTTTTCAGTAAATTCTAAATTTTTCAGTGCAACTCACTCATATACTATGTACTACACTGTGCATTTCCTCTAATGCGGGTTTTTCAGTAAATTCTAAGTTTTTAAGTGCAACTCACTCATATACAATGTACTACACTGATCATTTCCTCTAATGCGGGTTTTTCAGTAAATTCTAAGTTTTTCAGTGCAACTCACTCATATACAATGTACTACACTGTGCATTTCGTCTAATGCGGGTTTTTCAGTAAATTCTAAGTTTTTCAGTGCAATTCACTCATATACTATGTACTACACTGTGCATTTCGTCTAATGCGGGTTTTTCAGTAAATTCTAAGTTTTTCAGTGCAACTCACTCATATACATGTACTACACTGTGCATTTCGTCTAATGCGGGTTTTTCAGTAAATTCTAAGTTTTTCAGTGCAAATCACTCATATACAATGTACTACACTGTGCATTTCGTCTAATGCGGGTTTTTCAGTAAATTCTAAGTTTTTCAGTGCAACTCACTCATATACAATGTACTACACTGTGCATTTCGTCTAATGCGGGTTTTTCAGTAAATTCTAAGTTTTTCAGTGCAACTCACTCATATACAATGTACTACACTGTGCATTTCGTCTAATGCTTGTTTTTCAGTAAATTCTAAGTTTTTCAGTGCAATTCACTCATATACTATGTACTACACTGTGCATTTCGTCTAATGCGGGTTTTTCAGTAAATTCTAAGTTTTTCAGTGCAACTCACTCATATACAATGTACTACACTGTGCATTTCGTCTAATGCGGGTTTTTCAGTAAATTCTAAGTATTTCAGTGCAACTCACTCATATACAATGTACTACACTGTGCATTTCGTCTAATTTGGGTTTTTCAGTAAATTCTAAGTTTTTCAGTGCAACTCACTCATATACAATGTACTACACTGTGCATTTCGTCTAATGCGGGTTTTTCAGTAAATTCTAAGTTTTTCAATACAACTCACTCATATACAATGTACTACACTGTGCATTTCGTCTAAAGCGGGTTTTTCAGTAAATTCTACGTTTTTCAGTGCAACTCACTCATATACAATGTACTACACTGTTCATTTCCTCTAATGCGGGTTTTTCAGTAAATTCTAAATTTTTCAGGGCAACTCACTCATATACAATGTACTACACTGTGCATTTCGTCTAATGCGGGTTTTTCAGTAAATTCTAAGTTTTTCAGTGCAACTCACTCATATACTATGTACTACATTGTGCATTTCGTCTAATGCGGGTTTTTCAGTAAATTCTAAGTTTTTCAGTGCAACTCACTCATATACTATGTACTACACTGTACATATCGTCTAATGCGGGTTTTTCAGTAAATTCTAAGTTTTTCAGTGCAACTCACTCATATACAATGTACTACACTGTGCATTTCGTCTAATGCGGGTTTTTCAGTAAATTCTAAGTTTTTCAGTGCAACTCACTCATATACAATGTACTACACTGTGCATTTCGTCTAATGCGGGTTTTTCAGTAAATTCTAAGTTTTTCAGTGCAACTCACTCATATACAATGTACTACACTGTGCATTTCGTCTAATGCGGGTTTTTCAGTAAATTCTAAGTTTTTCAGTGCAACTCACTCATATACAATGTACTACACTGTGCATTTCGTCTAATGCGGGTTTTTCAGTAAATTCTAAGTTTTTCAGTGCAACTCACTCATATACATGTACTACACTGTGCATTTCGTCTAATGCGGGTTTTTCAGTAAATTCTAAGTTTTTCAGTGCAAATCACTCATACACAATGTACTACACTGTGCATTTCGTCTAATGCGGGTTTTTCAGTAAATTCTAAGTTTTTCAGTGCAACTCACTCATATACAATGTTATACACTGTTCATTTCGTCTAATGCGGGTTTTTCAGTAAATTCTAAGTTTTTCAGTGCAACTCACTCATATACAATGTACTACACTGTGCATTTCGTCTAATGCGTGTTTTTCAGTAAATTCTAAGTATTTCAGTGCAACTCACTCATATACAATGTACTACACTGTGCATTTCGTCTAATGCGGGTTTTTCAGTAAATTCTAAGTTTTTCAGTGCAACTCATTCATATACAATGTACTACACTGTGCATTTCGTCTAATGCGGGTTTTTCTGTAAATTCTAAGTTTTTCAATACAACTCACTCATATACAATGTACTACACTGTGCATTTCGTCTAAAGCGGGTTTTTCAGTAAATTCTACGTTTTTCAGTGCAACTCACTCATATACAATGTACTACACTGTTCATTTCGTCTAATGCGGGTTTTTCAGTAAATTCTAAGTTTTTCAGTGCAACTCACTCATATACAATGTACTACACTGTGCATTTCGTCTAATGCGGGTTTTTCAGTAAATTCTAAGTTTTTCAGTGCAACTCACTCATATACTATATACTACACTGTGCATTTCTTCTAATGCGGGTTTTTCAGTAAATTCTAAGTTTTTCAGTGCAACTCACTCATATACAATGTACTACACTGTGCATTTCGTCTAATGCGGGTTTTTCAGTAAATTCTAAGTTTTTCAATACAACTCACTCATATACAATGTACTACACTGTGCATTTCGTCTAAAGCGGGTTTTTCAGTAAATTCTACGTTTTTCAGTGCAACTCACTCATATACAATGTACTACACTGTTCATTTCCTCTAATGCGGGTTTTTCAGTAAATTCTAAATTTTTCAGTGCAACTCACTCATATACAATGTACTACACTGTGCATTTCGTCTAATGCGTGTTTTTCAGTAAATTCTAAGTATTTCAGTGCAACTCACTCATATACAATGTACTACACTGTGCATTTCGTCTAATGCGGGTTTTTCAGTAAATTCTAAGTTTTTCAGTGCAACTCACTCATATACAATGTACTACACTGTGCATTTCGTCTAATGCGGGTTTTTCAGTAAATTCTAAGTTTTTCAGTGCAACTCACTCATATACAATGTACTACACTGTGCATTTCGTCTAATGCGGGTTTTTCAGTAAATTCTAAGTTTTTCAATACAACTCACTCATATACAATGTACTACACTGTGCATTTCGTCTAATGCGGGTTTTTCAGTAAATTCTACGTTTTTCAGTGCAACTCACTCATATACAATGTACTACACTGTTCATTTCGTCTAATGCGGGTTTTTCAGTAAATTCTAAGTTTTTCAGTGCAACTCATTCATATACAATGTACTACACTGTGCATTTCGTCTAATGCGGGTTTTTCAGTAAATTCTAAGTTTTTCGGTGCAACTCACTCATATACTATATACTACACTGTGCATTTCGTCTAATGCGGGTTTTTCAGTAAATTCTAAGTTTTTCAGTGCAACTCACTCATATACAATGTACTACACTGTGCATTTCGTCTAATGCGGGTTTTTCAGTAAATTCTAAGTTTTTCAGTGCAACTCACTCATATACAATGTACTACACTGTGCATTTCGTCTAATGCGGGTTTTTCAGTAAATTCTAAGTTTTTCAATACAACTCACTCATATACAATGTACTACACTGTGCATTTCGTCTAATACGGGTTTTTCAGTAAATTCTAAGTTTTTCAGTGCAACTCACTCATATACAATGTACTACACTGTGCATTTCGTCTAATGCGGGTTTTTCAGTAAATTCTAAGTTTTTCAGTGCAACTCACTCATATACAATGTACTACACCGTGCATTTCGTCTAATGCGGGTTTTTCAGTAAATTCTAAGTTTTTCAGTGCAACTCACTCATATACATGTACTACACTGTGCATTTCGTCTAATGCGGGTTTTTCAGTAAATTCTAAGTTTTTCAGTGCAAATCACTCATACACAATGTACTACACTGTGCATTTCGTCTAATGCGTGTTTTTCAGTAAATTCTAAGTATTTCAGTGCAACTCACTCATATACAATGTACTACACTGTGCATTTCGTCTAATGCGGGTTTTTCAGTAAATTCTAAGTTTTTCAGTGCAACTCACTCATATACAATGTACTACACTGTGCATTTCGTCTAATGCGGGTTTTTCAGTAAATTCTAAGTTTTTCAGTGCAACTCACTCATATACAATGTACTACACTGTGCATTTCGTCTAATGCGGGTTTTTCAGTAAATTCTAAGTATTTCAGTGCAACTCACTCATATACAATGTACTACACTGTGCATTTCGTCTAATGCGGGTTTTTCAGTAAATTCTAAGTTTTTCAGTGCAACTCACTCATATACAATGTACTACACTGTGCATTTCGTCTAATGCGGGTTTTTCAGTAAATTCTAAGTTTTTCAATACAACTCACTCATATACAATGTACTACACTGTGCATTTCGTCTAAAGCGGGTTTTTCAGTAAATTCTACGTTTTTCAGTGCAACTCACTCATATACAATGTACTACACTGTTCATTTCCTCTAATGCGGGTTTTTCAGTAAATTCTAAATTTTTCAGTGCAACTCACTCATATACAATGTACTACACTGTGCATTTCGTCTAATGCGGGTTTTTCAGTAAATTCTAAGTTTTTCAGTGCAACTCACTCATATACTATGTACTACACTGTACATATCGTCTAATGCGGGTTTTTCAGTAAATTCTAAGTTTTTCAGTGCAACTCACTCATATACAATGTACTACACTGTGCATTTCGTCTAATGCGGGTTTTTCAGTAAATTCTAAGTTTTTCAGTGCAACTCACTCATATACAATGTACTACACTGTGCATTTCTTCTAATGCGGGTTTTTCAGTAAATTCTAAGTTTTTCAGTGCAACTCACTCATATACAATGTACTACACTGTGCATTTCGTCTAATGCGGGTTTTTCAGTAAATTCTAAGTTTTTCAGTGCAACTCACTCATATACAATGTACTACACTGTGCATTTCGTCTAATGCGGGTTTTTCAGTAAATTCTAAGTTTTTCAATACAACTCACTCATATACAATGTACTACACTGTGCATTTCGTCTAAAGCGGGTTTTTCAGTAAATTCTACGTTTTTCAGTGCAACTCACTCATATACAATGTACTACACTGTTCATTTCCTCTAATGCGGGTTTTTCAGTAAATTCTAAATTTTTCAGTGCAACTCACTCATATACAATGTACTACACTGTGCATTTCGTCTAATGCGTGTTTTTCAGTAAATTCTAAGTATTTCAGTGCAACTCACTCATATACAATGTACTACACTGTGCATTTCGTCTAATGCGGGTTTTTCAGTAAATTCTAAGTTTTTCAGTGCAACTCACTCATATACAATGTACTACACTGTGCATTTCGTCTAATGCGGGTTTTTCAGTAAATTCTAAGTTTTTCAGTGCAACTCACTCATATACAATGTACTACACTGTGCATTTCGTCTAATGCGGGTTTTTCAGTAAATTCTAAGTTTTTCAATACAACTCACTCATATACAATGTACTACACTGTGCATTTCGTCTAATGCGGGTTTTTCAGTAAATTCTACGTTTTTCAGTGCAACTCACTCATATACAATGTACTACACTGTTCATTTCGTCTAATGCGGGTTTTTCAGTAAATTCTAAGTTTTTCAGTGCAACTCATTCATATACAATGTACTACACTGTGCATTTCGTCTAATGCGGGTTTTTCAGTAAATTCTAAGTTTTTCGGTGCAACTCACTCATATACTATATACTACACTGTGCATTTCGTCTAATGCGGGTTTTTCAGTAAATTCTAAGTTTTTCAGTGCAACTCACTCATATACAATGTACTACACTGTGCATTTCGTCTAATGCGGGTTTTTCAGTAAATTCTAAGTTTTTCAGTGCAACTCACTCATATACAATGTACTACACTGTGCATTTCGTCTAATGCGGGTTTTTCAGTAAATTCTAAGTTTTTCAATACAACTCACTCATATACAATGTACTACACTGTGCATTTCGTCTAATACGGGTTTTTCAGTAAATTCTAAGTTTTTCAGTGCAACTCACTCATATACAATGTACTACACTGTGCATTTCGTCTAATGCGGGTTTTTCAGTAAATTCTAAGTTTTTCAGTGCAACTCACTCATATACAATGTACTACACCGTGCATTTCGTCTAATGCGGGTTTTTCAGTAAATTCTAAGTTTTTCAGTGCAACTCACTCATATACATGTACTACACTGTGCATTTCGTCTAATGCGGGTTTTTCAGTAAATTCTAAGTTTTTCAGTGCAAATCACTCATACACAATGTACTACACTGTGCATTTCGTCTAATGCGTGTTTTTCAGTAAATTCTAAGTATTTCAGTGCAACTCACTCATATACAATGTACTACACTGTGCATTTCGTCTAATGCGGGTTTTTCAGTAAATTCTAAGTTTTTCAGTGCAACTCACTCATATACAATGTACTACACTGTGCATTTCGTCTAATGCGGGTTTTTCAGTAAATTCTAAGTTTTTCAGTGCAACTCACTCATATACAATGTACTACACTGTGCATTTCGTCTAATGCGGGTTTTTCAGTAAATTCTAAGTATTTCAGTGCAACTCACTCATATACAATGTACTACACTGTGCATTTCGTCTAATGCGGGTTTTTCAGTAAATTCTAAGTTTTTCAGTGCAACTCACTCATATACAATGTACTACACTGTGCATTTCGTCTAATGCGGGTTTTTCAGTAAATTCTAAGTTTTTCAATACAACTCACTCATATACAATGTACTACACTGTGCATTTCGTCTAAAGTGGGTTTTTCAGTAAATTCTACGTTTTTCAGTGCAACTCACTCATATACAATGTACTACACTGTTCATTTCCTCTAATGCGGGTTTTTCAGTAAATTCTAAATTTTTCAGTGCAACTCACTCATATACAATGTACTACACTGTGCATTTCGTCTAATGCGGGTTTTTCAGTAAATTCTAAGTTTTTCAGTGCAACTCACTCATATACTATGTACTACACTGTACATATCGTCTAATGCGGGTTTTTCAGTAAATTCTAAGTTTTTCAGTGCAACTCACTCATATACAATGTACTACACTGTGCATTTCGTCTAATGCGGGTTTTTCAGTAAATTCTAAGTTTTTCAGTGCAACTCACTCATATACAATGTACTACACTGTGCATTTCTTCTAATGCGGGTTTTTCAGTAAATTCTAAGTTTTTCAGTGCAACTCACTCATATACAATGTACTACACTGTGCATTTCGTCTAATGCGGGTTTTTCAGTAAATTCTAAGTTTTTCAGTGCAACTCACTCATATACAATGTACTACACTGTGCATTTCGTCTAATGCGGGTTTTTCAGTAAATTCTAAGTTTTTCAATACAACTCACTCATATACAATGTACTACACTGTGCATTTCGTCTAAAGCGGGTTTTTCAGTAAATTCTACGTTTTTCAGTGCAACTCACTCATATACAATGTACTACACTGTTCATTTCCTCTAATGCGGGTTTTTCAGTAAATTCTAAATTTTTCAGTGCAATTCACTCATATACAATGTACTACACTGTGCATTTCGTCTAATGCGGGTTTTTCAGTAAATTCTAAATTTTTCAGTGCAACTCACTCATATACTATGTACTACACTGTGCATTTCCTCTAATGCGGGTTTTTCAGTAAATTCTAAGTTTTTAAGTGCAACTCACTCATATACAATGTACTACACTGATCATTTCCTCTAATGCGGGTTTTTCAGTAAATTCTAAGTTTTTCAGTGCAACTCACTCATATACAATGTACTACACTGTGCATTTCGTCTAATGCGGGTTTTTCAGTAAATTCTAAGTTTTTCAGTGCAATTCACTCATATACTATGTACTACACTGTGCATTTCGTCTAATGCGGGTTTTTCAGTAAATTCTAAGTTTTTCAGTGCAACTCACTCATATACATGTACTACACTGTGCATTTCGTCTAATGCGGGTTTTTCAGTAAATTCTAAGTTTTTCAGTGCAAATCACTCATATACAATGTACTACACTGTGCATTTCGTCTAATGCGGGTTTTTCAGTAAATTCTAAGTTTTTCAGTGCAACTCACTCATATACAATGTACTACACTGTGCATTTCGTCTAATGCGGGTTTTTCAGTAAATTCTAAGTTTTTCAGTGCAACTCACTCATATACAATGTACTACACTGTGCATTTCGTCTAATGCTTGTTTTTCAGTAAATTCTAAGTTTTTCAGTGCAATTCACTCATATACTATGTACTACACTGTGCATTTCGTCTAATGCGGGTTTTTCAGTAAATTCTAAGTTTTTCAGTGCAACTCACTCATATACAATGTACTACACTGTGCATTTCGTCTAATGCGGGTTTTTCAGTAAATTCTAAGTATTTCAGTGCAACTCACTCATATACAATGTACTACACTGTGCATTTCGTCTAATTTGGGTTTTTCAGTAAATTCTAAGTTTTTCAGTGCAACTCACTCATATACAATGTACTACACTGTGCATTTCGTCTAATGCGGGTTTTTCAGTAAATTCTAAGTTTTTCAATACAACTCACTCATATACAATGTACTACACTGTGCATTTCGTCTAAAGCGGGTTTTTCAGTAAATTCTAAGTTTTTCAGTGCAACTCACTCATATACAATGTACTACACTGTTCATTTCCTCTAATGCGGGTTTTTCAGTAAATTCTAAATTTTTCAGGGCAACTCACTCATATACAATGTACTACACTGTGCATTTCGTCTAATGCGGGTTTTTCAGTAAATTCTAAGTTTTTCAGTGCAACTCACTCATATACTATGTACTACATTGTGCATTTCGTCTAATGCGGGTTTTTCAGTAAATTCTAAGTTTTTCAGTGCAACTCACTCATATACTATGTACTACACTGTACATATCGTCTAATGCGGGTTTTTCAGTAAATTCTAAGTTTTTCAGTGCAACTCACTCATATACAATGTACTACACTGTGCATTTCGTCTAATGCGGGTTTTTCAGTAAATTCTAAGTTTTTCAGTGCAACTCACTCATATACAATGTACTACACTGTGCATTTCGTCTAATGCGGGTTTTTCAGTAAATTCTAAGTTTTTCAGTGCAACTCACTCATATACAATGTACTACACTGTGCATTTCGTCTAATGCGGGTTTTTCAGTAAATTCTAAGTTTTTCAGTGCAACTCACTCATATACAATGTACTACACTGTGCATTTCGTCTAATGCGGGTTTTTCAGTAAATTCTAAGTTTTTCAGTGCAACTCACTCATATACATGTACTACACTGTGCATTTCGTCTAATGCGGGTTTTTCAGTAAATTCTAAGTTTTTCAGTGCAAATCACTCATACACAATGTACTACACTGTGCATTTCGTCTAATGCGGGTTTTTCAGTAAATTCTAAGTTTTTCAGTGCAACTCACTCATATACAATGTTATACACTGTTCATTTCGTCTAATGCGGGTTTTTCAGTAAATTCTAAGTTTTTCAGTGCAACTCACTCATATACAATGTACTACACTGTGCATTTCGTCTAATGCGTGTTTTTCAGTAAATTCTAAGTATTTCAGTGCAACTCACTCATATACAATGTACTACACTGTGCATTTCGTCTAATGCGGGTTTTTCAGTAAATTCTAAGTTTTTCAGTGCAACTCATTCATATACAATGTACTACACTGTGCATTTCGTCTAATGCGGGTTTTTCTGTAAATTCTAAGTTTTTCAATACAACTCACTCATATACAATGTACTACACTGTGCATTTCGTCTAAAGCGGGTTTTTCAGTAAATTCTACGTTTTTCAGTGCAACTCACTCATATACAATGTACTACACTGTTCATTTCGTCTAATGCGGGTTTTTCAGTAAATTCTAAGTTTTTCAGTGCAACTCACTCATATACAATGTACTACACTGTGCATTTCGTCTAATGCGGGTTTTTCAGTAAATTCTAAGTTTTTCAGTGCAACTCACTCATATACTATATACTACACTGTGCATTTCTTCTAATGCGGGTTTTTCAGTAAATTCTAAGTTTTTCAGTGCAACTCACTCATATACAATGTACTACACTGTGCATTTCGTCTAATGCGGGTTTTTCAGTAAATTCTAAGTTTTTCAATACAACTCACTCATATACAATGTACTACACTGTGCATTTCGTCTAAAGCGGGTTTTTCAGTAAATTCTACGTTTTTCAGTGCAACTCACTCATATACAATGTACTACACTGTTCATTTCCTCTAATGCGGGTTTTTCAGTAAATTCTAAATTTTTCAGTGCAACTCACTCATATACAATGTACTACACTGTGCATTTCGTCTAATGCGGGTTTTTCAGTAAATTCTTAGTATTTCAGTGCAACTCACTCATATACAATGTACTACACTGTGCATTTCGTCTAATGCGGGTTTTTCAGTAAATTCTAAGTTTTTCAGTGCAACTCACTCATATACAATGTACTACACTGTGCATTTCGTCTAATGCGGGTTTTTCAGTAAATTCTAAGTTTTTCAGTGCAACTCACTCATATACAATGTACTACACTGTGCATTTCGTCTAATGCGGGTTTTTCAGTAAATTCTAAGTTTTTCAATACAACTCACTCATATACAATGTACTACACTGTGCATTTCGTCTAAAGCGGGTTTTTCAGTAAATTCTACGTTTTTCAGTGCAACTCACTCATATACAATGTACTACACTGTTCATTTCGTCTAATGCGGGTTTTTCAGTAAATTCTAAGTTTTTCAGTGCAACTCATTCATATACAATGTACTACACTGTGCATTTCGTCTAATGCGGGTTTTTCAGTAAATTCTAAGTTTTTCGGTGCAACTCACTCATATACTATATACTACACTGTGCATTTCGTCTAATGCGGGTTTTTCAGTAAATTCTAAGTTTTTCAGTGCAACTCACTCATATACAATGTACTACACTGTGCATTTCGTCTAATGCGGGTTTTTCAGTAAATTCTAAGTTTTTCAGTGCAACTCACTCATATACAATGTACTACACTGTGCATTTCGTCTAATGCGGGTTTTTCAGTAAATTCTAAGTTTTTCAATACAACTCACTCATATACAATGTACTACACTGTGCATTTCGTCTAAAGCGGGTTTTTCAGTAAATTCTACGTATTTCAGTGCAACTCACTCATATACAATGTACTACACTGTTCATTTCCTCTAATGCGGGTTTTTCAGTAAATTCTAAGTTTTTCAGTGCAACTCACTCATATACAATGTACTACACTGTGCATTTCGTCTAATGCGTGTTTTTCAGTAAATTCTAAGTATTTCAGTGCAACTCACTCATATACAATGTACTACACTGTGCATTTCGTCTAATGCGGGTTTTTCAGTAAATTCTAAGTTTTTCAGTGCAACTCACTCATATACAATGTACTACACTGTGCATTTCGTCTAATGCGGGTTTTTCAGTAAATTCTAAGTTTTTCAGTGCAACTCACTCATATACAATGTACTACACTGTGCATTTCGTCTAATGCGGGTTTTTCAGTAAATTCTAAGTTTTTCAATACAACTCACTCATATACAATGTACTACACTGTGCATTTCGTCTAAAGCGGGTTTTTCAGTAAATTCTACGTTTTTCAGTGCAACTCACTCATATACAATGTACTACACTGTTCATTTCGTCTAATGCGGGTTTTTCAGTAAATTCTACGTTTTTCAGTGCAACTCACTCATATACTATGTACTACACTGTACATTTCGTCTAATGCGGGTTTTTCAGTAAATTCTAAGTTTTTCATTGCAACTCACTCATATACAATGTACTACACTGTGCATTTCGTCTAATGCGGGTTTTTCAGTAAATTCTAAGTTTTTCAGTGCAACTCACTCATATACAATGTACTACACTGTGCATTTCGTCTAATGCGGGTTTTTCAGTAAATTCTAAGTATTTCAGTGCAACTCACTCATATACAATGTACTACACTGTGCATTTCGTCTAATGCGGGTTTTTCAGTAAATTCTAAGTATTTCAGTGCAACTCACTCATATACAATGTACTACACTGTGCATTTCTCTAATGCGGGTTTTTCAGTAAATTCTAAGTTTTTCAGTGCAACTCACTCATATACAATGTACTACACTGTGCATTTCGTCTAATGCGTGTTTTTCAGTAAATTCTAAGTATTTCAGTGCAACTCACTCATATACAATGTACTACACTGTGCATTTCATCTAATGCGGGTTTTTCAGTAAATTCTAAGTTTTTCAGTGCAACTCATTCATATACAATGTACTACACTGTGCATTTCGTCTAATGCGGGTTTTTCTGTAAATTCTAAGTTTTTCAATACAACTCACTCATATACAATGTACTACACTGTGCATTTCGTCTAAAGCGGGTTTTTCAGTAAATTCTACGTTTTTCAGTGCAACTCACTCATATACAATGTACTACACTGTTCATTTCCTCTAATGCGCGTTTTTCAGTAAATTCTAAGTTTTTCAGTGCAACTCACTCATATACAATGTACTACACTGTGCATTTCGTCTAATGCGGGTTTTTCAGTAAATTCTAAGTTTTTCAGTGCAACTCACTCATATACTATATACTACACTGTGCATTTCGTCTAATGCGGGTTTTTCAGTAAATTCTAAGTTTTTCAGTGCAACTCACTCATATACAATGTACTACACTGTGCATTTCGTCTAATGCGGGTTTTTCAGTAAATTCTAAGTTTTTCAATACAACTCACTCATATACAATGTACTACACTGTGCATTTCGTCTAAAGCGGGTTTTTCATTAAATTCTACGTTTTTCAGTGCAACTCACTCATATACAATGTACTACACTGTTCATTTCCTCTAATGCGGGTTTTTCAGTAAATTCTAAATTTTTCAGTGCAACTCACTCATATACAATGTACTACACTGTGCATTTCGTCTAATGCGTGTTTTTCAGTAAATTCTAAGTATTTCAGTGCAACTCACTCATATACAATGTACTACACTGTGCATTTCGTCTAATGCGGGTTTTTCAGTAAATTCTAAGTTTTTCAGTGCAACTCACTCATATACAATGTACTACACTGTGCATTTCGTCTAATGCGGGTTTTTCAGTAAATTCTAAGTTTTTCAGTGCAACTCACTCATATACAATGTACTACACTGTGCATTTCGTCTAATGCGGGTTTTTCAGTAAATTCTAAGTTTTTCAATACAACTCACTCATATACAATGTACTACACTGTGCATTTCGTCTAAAGCGGGTTTTTCAGTAAATTCTACGTTTTTCAGTGCAACTCACTCATATACAATGTACTACACTGTTCATTTCCTCTAATGCGGGTTTTTCAGTAAATTCTAAATTTTTCAGTGCAACTCACTCATATACAATGTACTACACTGTGCATTTCGTCTAATGCGTGTTTTTCAGTAAATTCTAAGTATTTCAGTGCAACTCACTCATATACAATGTACTACACTGTGCATTTCGTCTAATGCGGGTTTTTCAGTAAATTCTAAGTTTTTCAGTGCAACTCACTCATATACAATATACTACACTGTGCATTTCGTCTAATGCGGGTTTTTCAGTAAATTCTAAGTTTTTCAGTGCAACTCACTCATATACAATGTACTACACTGTGCATTTCGTCTAATGCGGGTTTTTCAGTAAATTCTAAGTTTTTCAATACAACTCACTCATATACAATGTACTACACTGTGCATTTCGTCTAAAGCGGGTTTTTCAGTAAATTCTACGTTTTTCAGTGCAACTCACTCATATACAATGTACTACACTGTTCATTTCGTCTAATGCGGGTTTTTCAGTAAATTCTACGTTTTTCAGTGCAACTCACTCATATACTATGTACTACACTGTACATTTCGTCTAATGCGGGTTTTTCAGTAAATTCTAAGTTTTTCATCGCAACTCACTCATATACAATGTACTACACTGTGCATTTCGTCTAATGCGGGTTTTTCAGTAAATTCTAAGTTTTTCAGTGCAACTCACTCATATACAATGTACTACACTGTGCATTTCGTCTAATGCGGGTTTTTCAGTAAATTCTAAGTATTTCAGTGCAACTCACTCATATACAATGTACTACACTGTGCATTTCGTCTAATGCGGGTTTTTCAGTAAATTCTAAGTATTTCAGTGCAACTCACTCATATACAATGTACTACACTGTGCATTTCTCTAATGCGTGTTTTTCAGTAAATTCTAAGTATTTCAGTGCAACTCACTCATATACAATGTACTACACTGTGCATTTCGTCTAATGCGGGTTTTTCAGTAAATTCTAAGTTTTTCAGTGCAACTCACTCATATACAATGTACTACACTGTGCATTTCGTCTAATGCGGGTTTTTCAGTAAATTCTAAGTTTTTCAGTGCAACTCACTCATATACAATGTACTACACTGTGCATTTCGTCTAATGCGGGTTTTTCAGTAAATTCTAAGTTTTTCAATACAACTCACTCATATACAATGTACTACACTGTGCATTTCGTCTAAAGCGGGTTTTTCAGTAAATTCTACGTTTTTCAGTGCAACTCACTCATATACAATGTACTACACTGTTCATTTCGTCTAATGCGGGTTTTTCAGTAAATTCTAAGTTTTTCAGTGCAACTCACTCATATACAATGTACTACACTGTGCATTTCGTCTAATGCGGGTTTTTCAGTAAATTCTAAGTTTTTCAGTGCAACTCACTCATATACTATATACTACACTGTGCATTTCGTCTAATGCGGGTTTTTCAGTAAATTCTAAGTTTTTCAGTGCAACTCACTCATATACAATGTACTACACTGTGCATTTCGTCTAATGCGGGTTTTTCAGTAAATTCTAAGTTTTTCAGTGCAACTCACTCATATACAATGTACTACACTGTGCATTTCGTCTAATGCGGGTTTTTCAGTAAATTCTAAGTTTTTCAATACAACTCACTCATATACAATGTACTACACTGTGCATTTCGTCTAAAGCGGGTTTTTCAGTAAATTCTACGTTTTTCAGTGCAACTCACTCATATACAATGTACTACACTGTTCATTTCCTCTAATGCGGGTTTTTCAGTAAATTCTAAGTTTTTCAGTGCAACTCACTCATATACAATGTACTACACTGTGCATTTCGTCTAATGCGGGTTTTTCAGTAAATTCTAAGTTTTTCAGTGCAATTCACTCATATACTATGTACTACACTGTGCATTTCGTCTAATGCGGGTTTTTCAGTAAATTCTAAGTTTTTCAATACAACTCACTCATATACAATGTACTACACTGTGCATTTCGTCTAAAGCGGGTTTTTCAGTAAATTCTACGTTTTTCAGTGCAACTCACTCATATACAATGTACTACACTGTTCATTTCCTCTAATGCGGGTTTTTCAGTAAATTCTAAATTTTTCAGTGCAACTCACTCATATACAATGTACTACACTGTGCATTTCGTCTAATGCGGGTTTTTCAGTAAATTCTAAGTATTTCAGTGCAACTCACTCATATACAATGTACTACACTGTGCATTTCGTCTAATGCGGGTTTTTCAGTAAATTCTAAGTTTTTCAGTGCAACTCACTCATATACAATGTACTACACTGTGCATTTCGTCTAATGCGGGTTTTTCAGTAAATTCTAAGTTTTTCAGTGCAACTCACTCATATACAATGTACTACACTGTGCATTTCGTCTAATGCGGGTTTTTCAGTAAATTCTAAGTTTTTCAATACAACTCACTCATATACAATGTACTACACTGTGCATTTCGTCTAAAGCGGGTTTTTCAGTAAATTCTACGTTTTTCAGTGCAACTCACTCATATACAATGTACTACACTGTTCATTTCGTCTAATGCGGGTTTTTCAGTAAATTCTAAGTTTTTCAGTGCAACTCACTCATATACAATGTACTACACTGTGCATTTCGTCTAATGCGGGTTTTTCAGTAAATTCTAAGTATTTCAGTGCAACTCACTCATATACAATGTACTACACTGTGCATTTCGTCTAATGCGGGTTTTTCAGTAAATTCTAAGTTTTTCAGTGCAACTCACTCATATACAATATACTACACTGTGCATTTCGTCTAATGCGGGTTTTTCAGTAAATTCTAAGTTTTTCAGTGCAACTCACTCATATACAATGTACTACACTGTGCATTTCGTCTAATGCGGGTTTTTCAGTAAATTCTAAGTTTTTCAATACAACTCACTCATATACAATGTACTACACTGTGCATTTCGTCTAAAGCGGGTTTTTCAGTAAATTCTACGTTTTTCAGTGCAACTCACTCATATACAATGTACTACACTGTTCATTTCGTCTAATGCGGGTTTTTCAGTAAATTCTACGTTTTTCAGTGCAACTCACTCATATACTATGTACTACACTGTACATTTCGTCTAATGCGGGTTTTTCAGTAAATTCTAAGTTTTTCATCGCAACTCACTCATATACAATGTACTACACTGTGCATTTCGTCTAATGCGGGTTTTTCAGTAAATTCTAAGTTTTTCAGTGCAACTCACTCATATACAATGTACTACACTGTGCATTTCGTCTAATGCGGGTTTTTCAGTAAATTCTAAGTATTTCAGTGCAACTCACTCATATACAATGTACTACACTGTGCATTTCGTCTAATGCGGGTTTTTCAGTAAATTCTAAGTATTTCAGTGCAACTCACTCATATACAATGTACTACACTGTGCATTTCTCTAATGCGTGTTTTTCAGTAAATTCTAAGTATTTCAGTGCAACTCACTCATATACAATGTACTACACTGTGCATTTCGTCTAATGCGGGTTTTTCAGTAAATTCTAAGTTTTTCAGTGCAACTCACTCATATACAATGTACTACACTGTGCATTTCGTCTAATGCGGGTTTTTCAGTAAATTCTAAGTTTTTCAGTGCAACTCACTCATATACAATGTACTACACTGTGCATTTCGTCTAATGCGGGTTTTTCAGTAAATTCTAAGTTTTTCAATACAACTCACTCATATACAATGTACTACACTGTGCATTTCGTCTAAAGCGGGTTTTTCAGTAAATTCTACGTTTTTCAGTGCAACTCACTCATATACAATGTACTACACTGTTCATTTCGTCTAATGCGGGTTTTTCAGTAAATTCTAAGTTTTTCAGTGCAACTCACTCATATACAATGTACTACACTGTGCATTTCGTCTAATGCGGGTTTTTCAGTAAATTCTAAGTTTTTCAGTGCAACTCACTCATATACTATATACTACACTGTGCATTTCGTCTAATGCGGGTTTTTCAGTAAATTCTAAGTTTTTCAGTGCAACTCACTCATATACAATGTACTACACTGTGCATTTCGTCTAATGCGGGTTTTTCAGTAAATTCTAAGTTTTTCAGTGCAACTCACTCATATACAATGTACTACACTGTGCATTTCGTCTAATGCGGGTTTTTCAGTAAATTCTAAGTTTTTCAATACAACTCACTCATATACAATGTACTACACTGTGCATTTCGTCTAAAGCGGGTTTTTCAGTAAATTCTACGTTTTTCAGTGCAACTCACTCATATACAATGTACTACACTGTTCATTTCCTCTAATGCGGGTTTTTCAGTAAATTCTAAGTTTTTCAGTGCAACTCACTCATATACAATGTACTACACTGTGCATTTCGTCTAATGCGGGTTTTTCAGTAAATTCTAAGTTTTTCAGTGCAATTCACTCATATACTATGTACTACACTGTGCATTTCGTCTAATGCGGGTTTTTCAGTAAATTCTAAGTTTTTCAATACAACTCACTCATATACAATGTACTACACTGTGCATTTCGTCTAAAGCGGGTTTTTCAGTAAATTCTACGTTTTTCAGTGCAACTCACTCATATACAATGTACTACACTGTTCATTTCCTCTAATGCGGGTTTTTCAGTAAATTCTAAATTTTTCAGTGCAACTCACTCATATACAATGTACTACACTGTGCATTTCGTCTAATGCGGGTTTTTCAGTAAATTCTAAGTATTTCAGTGCAACTCACTCATATACAATGTACTACACTGTGCATTTCGTCTAATGCGGGTTTTTCAGTAAATTCTAAGTTTTTCAGTGCAACTCACTCATATACAATGTACTACACTGTGCATTTCGTCTAATGCGGGTTTTTCAGTAAATTCTAAGTTTTTCAGTGCAACTCACTCATATACAATGTACTACACTGTGCATTTCGTCTAATGCGGGTTTTTCAGTAAATTCTAAGTTTTTCAATACAACTCACTCATATACAATGTACTACACTGTGCATTTCGTCTAAAGCGGGTTTTTCAGTAAATTCTACGTTTTTCAGTGCAACTCACTCATATACAATGTACTACACTGTTCATTTCGTCTAATGCGGGTTTTTCAGTAAATTCTAAGTTTTTCAGTGCAACTCACTCATATACAATGTACTACACTGTGCATTTCGTCTAATGCGGGTTTTTCAGTAAATTCTAAGTTTTTCAGTGCAACTCACTCATATACAATGTACTACACTGTGCATTTCGTCTAATGCGGGTTTTTCAGTAAATTCTAAGTTTTTCAGTGCAACTCACTCATATACAATGTACTACACTGTGCATTTCGTCTAATGCGGGTTTTTCAGTAAATTCTAAGTTTTTCAGTGCAACTCACTCATATACAATGTACTACACTGTGCATTTCGTCTAATGCGGGTTTTTCAGTAAATTCTAAGTTTTTCAATACAACTCACTCATATACAATGTACTACACTGTGCATTTCGTCTAAAGCGGGTTTTTCAGTAAATTCTACGTTTTTCAGTGCAACTCACTCATATACAATGTACTACACTGTTCATTTCCTCTAATGCGGGTTTTTCAGTAAATTCTAAGTTTTTCAGTGCAACTCACTCATATACAATGTACTACACTGTGCATTTCGTCTAATGCGGGTTTTTCAGTAAATTCTAAGTTTTTCAGTGCAATTCACTCATATACTATGTACTACACTGTGCATTTCGTCTAATGCGGGTTTTTCAGTAAATTCTAAGTTTTTCAGTGCAACTCACTCATATACAATGTACTACACTGTGCATTTCGTCTAATGCGGGTTTTTCAGTAAATTCTAAGTTTTTCAGTGCAACTCACTCATATACAATGTACTACACTGTGCATTTCGTCTAATGCGGGTTTTTCAGTAAATTCTAAGTTTTTCAGTGCAACTCACTCATATACAATGTACTACACTGTGCATTTCGTCTAATGCGGGTTTTTCAGTAAATTCTAAGTTTTTCAGTGCAACTCACTCATATACTATGTACTACACTGTACATTTCGTCTAATGCGGGTTTTTCAGTAAATTCTAAGTTTTTCAGTGCAACTAACTCATATACTATGTACTACACTGTGCATTTCGTCTAATGCGGGTTTTTCAGTAAATTCTAATTTTTTCAGTGCAACTCACTCATATACAATGTACTACACTGTGCATTTCGTCTGATCGGGTTTTTCAGTAAATTCTAAGTTTTTCAGTGCAACTCACTCATATACAATGTACTACACTGTGCATTTCGTCTAATGCGGGTTTTTCAGTAAATTCTAAGTTTTTCATTGCAACTCACTCATATACAATGTACTACACTGTGCATTTCGTCTAATGCGGGTTTTTCAGTAAATTCTAAGTTTTTCAGTGCAATTCACTCATATACTATGTACTACACTGTGCATTTCGTCTAATGCGGGTTTTTCAGTAAATTCTAAGTTTTTCAGTGCAACTCACTCATATACAATGTACTACACTGTGCATTTCGTCTAATGCGGTTTTTTCAGTAAATTCTAAGTTTTTCAGTGCAACTCACTCATATACAATGTACTACACTGTGCATTTCGTCTAATGCGGGTTCTTCAGTAAATTCTAAGTTTTTCAGTGCAACTCACTCATATACAATGTACTACACTGTGCATTTCGTCTAATGCGGGTTTTTCAGTAAATTCTAAGTTTTTCAGTGCAACTCACTCATATACATGTACTACACTGTGCATTTCGTCTAATGCGGGTTTTTCAGTAAATTCTAAGTTTTTCAGTGCAAATCACTCATATACAATGTACTACACTGTGCATTTCGTCTGATCGGGTTTTTCAGTAAATTCTAAGTTTTTCAGTGCAACTCACTCATATACAATGTTATACACTGTTCATTTCGTCTAATGCGGGTTTTTCAGTAAATTCTAAGTTTTTCAGTGCAACTCACTCATATACAATGTACTACACTGTGCATTTCGTCTAATGCGTGTTTTTCAGTAAATTCTAAGTATTTCAGTGCAACTCACTCATATACAATGTACTACACTGTGCATTTCGTCTAATGCGGGTTTTTCAGTAAATTCTAAGTTTTTCAGTGCAACTCATTCATATACAATGTACTACACTGTGCATTTAGTCTAATGCGGGTTTTTCAGTAAATTCTAAGTTTTTCAATACAACTCACTCATATACAATGTACTACACTGTGCATTTCGTCTAAAGCGGGTTTTTCAGTAAATTCTACGTTTTTCAGTGCAACTCACTCATATACAATGTACTACACTGTGCATTTCGTCTAATGCGGGTTTTTCAGTAAATTCTAAGTTTTTCAGTGCAACTCACTCATATACATGTACTACACTGTGCATTTCGTCTAATGCGGGTTTTTCAGTAAATTCTAAGTTTTTCAGTGCAAATCACTCATATACAATGTACTACACTGTGCATTTCGTCTAATGCGGGTTTTTCAGTAAATTCTAAGTTTTTCAGTGCAACTCACTCATATACAATGTTATACACTGTTCATTTCGTCTAATGCGGGTTTTTCAGTAAATTCTAAGTTTTTCAGTGCAACTCACTCATATACAATGTACTACACTGTGCATTTCGTCTAATGCGTGTTTTTCAGTAAATTCTAAGTATTTCAGTGCAACTCACTCATATACAATGTACTACACTGTGCATTTCGTCTAATGCGGGTTTTTCAGTAAATTCTAAGTTTTTCAGTGCAACTCATTCATATACAATGTACTACACTGTGCATTTCGTCTGATCGGGTTTTTCAGTAAATTCTAAGTTTTTCAATACAACTCACTCATATACAATGTACTACACTGTGCATTTCGTCTAAAGCGGGTTTTTCAGTAAATTCTACGTTTTTCAGTGCAACTCACTCATATACAATGTACTACACTGTGCATTTCGTCTAATGCGGGTTTTTCAGTAAATTCTAAGTTTTTCAGTGCAACTCACTCATATACAATGTACTACACTGTGCATTTCGTCTAATGCGGGTTTTTCAGTAAATTCTAAGTTTTTCAGTGCAACTCACTCATATACAATGTACTACACTGTGCATTTCGTCTAATGCGGGTTTTTCAGTAAATTCTAAGTTTTTCAGTGCAACTCACTCATATACTATGTACTACACTGTACATTTCGTCTAATGCGGGTTTTTCAGTAAATTCTAAGTTTTTCAGTGCAACTAACTCATATACTATGTACTACACTGTGCATTTCGTCTAATGCGGGTTTTTCAGTAAATTCTAATTTTTTCAGTGCAACTCACTCATATACAATGTACTACACTGTGCATTTCGTCTGATCGGGTTTTTCAGTAAATTCTAAGTTTTTCAGTGCAACTCACTCATATACAATGTACTACACTGTGCATTTCGTCTAATGCGGGTTTTTCAGTAAATTCTAAGTTTTTCATTGCAACTCACTCATATACAATGTACTACACTGTGCATTTCGTCTAATGCGGGTTTTTCAGTAAATTCTAAGTTTTTCAGTGCAATTCACTCATATACTATGTACTACACTGTGCATTTCGTCTAATGCGGGTTTTTCAGTAAATTCTAAGTTTTTCAGTGCAACTCACTCATATACAATGTACTACACTGTGCATTTCGTCTAATGCGGTTTTTTCAGTAAATTCTAAGTTTTTCAGTGCAACTCACTCATATACAATGTACTACACTGTGCATTTCGTCTGATCGGGTTTTTCAGTAAATTCTAAGTTTTTCAGTGCAACTCACTCATATACAATGTACTACACTGTGCATTTCGTCTAATGCGGGTTTTTCAGTAAATTCTAAGTTTTTCATTGCAACTCACTCATATACAATGTACTACACTGTGCATTTCGTCTAATGCGGGTTTTTCAGTAAATTCTAAGTTTTTCAGTGCAATTCACTCATATACTATGTACTACACTGTGCATTTCGTCTAATGCGGGTTTTTCAGTAAATTCTAAGTTTTTCAGTGCAACTCACTCATATACAATGTACTACACTGTGCATTTCGTCTAATGCGGTTTTTTCAGTAAATTCTAAGTTTTTCAGTGCAACTCACTCATATACAATGTACTACACTGTGCATTTCGTCTAATGCGGGTTCTTCAGTAAATTCTAAGTTTTTCAGTGCAACTCACTCATATACAATGTACTACACTGTGCATTTCGTCTAATGCGGGTTTTTCAGTAAATTCTAAGTTTTTCAGTGCAACTCACTCATATACATGTACTACACTGTCCATTTCGTCTAATGCGGGTTTTTCAGTAAATTCTAAGTTTTTCAGTGCAAATCACTCATATACAATGTACTACACTGTGCATTTCGTCTGATCGGGTTTTTCAGTAAATTCTAAGTTTTTCAGTGCAACTCACTCATATACAATGTTATACACTGTTCATTTCGTCTAATGCGGGTTTTTCAGTAAATTCTAAGTTTTTCAGTGCAACTCACTCATATACAATGTACTACACTGTGCATTTCGTCTAATGCGTGTTTTTCAGTAAATTCTAAGTATTTCAGTGCAACTCACTCATATACAATGTACTACACTGTGCATTTCGTCTAATGCGGGTTTTTCAGTAAATTCTAAGTTTTTCAGTGCAACTCATTCATATACAATGTACTACACTGTGCATTTAGTCTAATGCGGGTTTTTCAGTAAATTCTAAGTTTTTCAATACAACTCACTCATATACAATGTACTACACTGTGCATTTCGTCTAAAGCGGGTTTTTCAGTAAATTCTACGTTTTTCAGTGCAACTCACTCATATACAATGTACTACACTGTGCATTTCGTCTAATGCGGTTTTTTCAGTAAATTCTAAGTTTTTCAGTGCAACTCACTCATATACAATGTACTACACTGTGCATTTCGTCTAATGCGGGTTCTTCAGTAAATTCTAAGTTTTTCAGTGCAACTCACTCATATACAATGTACTACACTGTGCATTTCGTCTAATGCGGGTTTTTCAGTAAATTCTAAGTTTTTCAGTGCAACTCACTCATATACATGTACTACACTGTCCATTTCGTCTAATGCGGGTTTTTCAGTAAATTCTAAGTTTTTCAGTGCAAATCACTCATATACAATGTACTACACTGTGCATTTCGTCTGATCGGGTTTTTCAGTAAATTCTAAGTTTTTCAGTGCAACTCACTCATATACAATGTTATACACTGTTCATTTCGTCTAATGCGGGTTTTTCAGTAAATTCTAAGTTTTTCAGTGCAACTCACTCATATACAATGTACTACACTGTGCATTTCGTCTAATGCGTGTTTTTCAGTAAATTCTAAGTATTTCAGTGCAACTCACTCATATACAATGTACTACACTGTGCATTTCGTCTAATGCGGGTTTTTCAGTAAATTCTAAGTTTTTCAGTGCAACTCATTCATATACAATGTACTACACTGTGCATTTAGTCTAATGCGGGTTTTTCAGTAAATTCTAAGTTTTTCAATACAACTCACTCATATACAATGTACTACACTGTGCATTTCGTCTAAAGCGGGTTTTTCAGTAAATTCTACGTTTTTCAGTGCAACTCACTCATATACAATGTACTACACTGTGCATTTCGTCTAATGCGGGTTTTTCAGTAAATTCTAAGTTTTTCAGTGCAACTCACTCATATACATGTACTACACTGTGCATTTCGTCTAATGCGGGTTTTTCAGTAAATTCTAAGTTTTTCAGTGCAAATCACTCATATACAATGTACTACACTGTGCATTTCGTCTAATGCGGGTTTTTCAGTAAATTCTAAGTTTTTCAGTGCAACTCACTCATATACAATGTTATACACTGTTCATTTCGTCTAATGCGGGTTTTTCAGTAAATTCTAAGTTTTTCAGTGCAACTCACTCATATACAATGTACTACACTGTGCATTTCGTCTAATGCGTGTTTTTCAGTAAATTCTAAGTATTTCAGTGCAACTCACTCATATACAATGTACTACACTGTGCATTTCGTCTAATGCGGGTTTTTCAGTAAATTCTAAGTTTTTCAGTGCAACTCATTCATATACAATGTACTACACTGTGCATTTCGTCTAATGCGGGTTTTTCAGTAAATTCTAAGTTTTTCAATACAACTCACTCATATACAATGTACTACACTGTGCATTTCGTCTAAAGCGGGTTTTTCAGTAAATTCTACGTTTTTCAGTGCAACTCACTCATATACAATGTACTACACTGTGCATTTCGTCTAATGCGGGTTTTTCAGTAAATTCTAAGTTTTTCAGTGCAACTCACTCATATACAATGTACTACACTGTGCATTTCGTCTAATGCGGGTTTTTCAGTAAATTCTAAGTTTTTCAGTGCAACTCACTCATATACAATGTACTACACTGTGCATTTCGTCTAATGCGGGTTTTTCAGTAAATTCTAAGTTTTTCAGTGCAACTCACTCATATACTATGTACTACACTGTACATTTCGTCTAATGCGGGTTTTTCAGTAAATTCTAAGTTTTTCAGTGCAACTAACTCATATACTATGTACTACACTGTGCATTTCGTCTAATGCGGGTTTTTCAGTAAATTCTAATTTTTTCAGTGCAACTCACTCATATACAATGTACTACACTGTGCATTTCGTCTGATCGGGTTTTTCAGTAAATTCTAAGTTTTTCAGTGCAACTCACTCATATACAATGTACTACACTGTGCATTTCGTCTAATGCGGGTTTTTCAGTAAATTCTAAGTTTTTCATTGCAACTCACTCATATACAATGTACTACACTGTGCATTTCGTCTAATGCGGGTTTTTCAGTAAATTCTAAGTTTTTCAGTGCAATTCACTCATATACTATGTACTACACTGTGCATTTCGTCTAATGCGGGTTTTTCAGTAAATTCTAAGTTTTTCAGTGCAACTCACTCATATACAATGTACTACACTGTGCATTTCGTCTAATGCGGTTTTTTCAGTAAATTCTAAGTTTTTCAGTGCAACTCACTCATATACAATGTACTACACTGTGCATTTCGTCTAATGCGGGTTTTTCAGTAAATTCTAAGTTTTTCAGTGCAACTCACTCATATACAATGTACTACACTGTGCATTTCGTCTAATGCGGGTTTTTCAGTAAATTCTAAGTTTTTCAGTGCAACTCACTCATATACAATGTACTACACTGTGCATTTCGTCTAATGCGGGTTTTTCAGTAAATTCTAAGTTTTTCAGTGCAACTCACTCATATACAATGTACTACACTGTGCATTTCGTCTAATGCGGGTTTTTCAGTAAATTCTAAGTTTTTCAGTGCAACTCACTCATATACAATGTACTACACTGTGCATTTCGTCTAATGCGGGTTTTTCAGTAAATTCTAAGTTTTTCAGTGCAACTCACTCATATACAATGTACTACACTGTGCATTTCGTCTAATGCGGGTTTTTCAGTAAATTCTAAGTTTTTCAGTGCAACTCACTCATATACATGTACTACACTGTGCATTTCGTCTAATGCGGGTTTTTCAGTAAATTCTAAGTTTTTCAGTGCAAATCACTCATATACAATGTACTACACTGTGCATTTCGTCTAATGCGGGTTTTTCAGTAAATTCTAAGTTTTTCAGTGCAACTCACTCATATACAATGTTATACACTGTTCATTTCGTCTAATGCGGGTTTTTCAGTAAATTCTAAGTTTTTCAGTGCAACTCACTCATATACAATGTACTACACTGTGCATTTCGTCTAATGCGTGTTTTTCAGTAAATTCTAAGTATTTCAGTGCAACTCACTCATATACAATGTACTACACTGTGCATTTCGTCTAATGCGGGTTTTTCAGTAAATTCTAAGTTTTTCAGTGCAACTCATTCATATACAATGTACTACACTGTGCATTTCGTCTAATGCGGGTTTTTCAGTAAATTCTAAGTTTTTCAATACAACTCACTCATATACAATGTACTACACTGTGCATTTCGTCTAAAGCGGGTTTTTCAGTAAATTCTACGTTTTTCAGTGCAACTCACTCATATACAATGTACTACACTGTTCATTTCGTCTAATGCGGGTTTTTCAGTAAATTCTAAGTTTTTCAGTGCAACTCACTCATATACAATGTACTACACTGTGCATTTCGTCTAATGCGGGTTTTTCAGTAAATTCTAAGTTTTTTGTGCAAATCACTCATATACTATATACTACACTGTGCATTTCGTCTAATGCGGGTTTTTCAGTAAATTCTAAGTTTTTCAGTGCAACTCACTCATATACAATGTACTACACTGTGCATTTCGTCTAATGCGGGTTTTTCAGTAAATTCTAAGTTTTTCAGTGCAACTCACTCATATACAATGTACTACACTGTGCATTTCGTCTAATGCGGGTTTTTCAGTAAATTCTAAGTTTTTCAATACAACTCACTCATATACAATGTACTACACTGTGCATTTCGTCTAAAGCGGGTTTTTCAGTAAATTCTACGTTTTTCAGTGCAACTCACTCATATACAATGTACTACACTGTTCATTTCCTCTAATGCGGGTTTTTCAGTAAATTCTAAATTTTTCAGTGCAACTCACTCATATACAATGTACTACACTGTGCATTTCGTCTAATGCGGGTTTTTCAGTAAATTCTAAGTTTTTCAGTGCAACTCACTCATATACATGTACTACACTGTGCATTTCGTCTAATGCGGGTTTTTCAGTAAATTCTAAGTTTTTCAGTGCAAATCACTCATATACAATGTACTACACTGTGCATTTCGTCTAATGCGGGTTTTTCAGTAAATTCTAAGTTTTTCAGTGCAACTCACTCATATACAATGTTATACACTGTTCATTTCGTCTAATGCGGGTTTTTCAGTAAATTCTAAGTTTTTCAGTGCAACTCACTCATATACAATGTACTACACTGTGCATTTCGTCTAATGCGTGTTTTTCAGTAAATTCTAAGTATTTCAGTGCAACTCACTCATATACAATGTACTACACTGTGCATTTCGTCTAATGCGGGTTTTTCAGTAAATTCTAAGTTTTTCAGTGCAACTCACTCATATACAATGTACTACACTGTTCATTTCGTCCAATGCGGGTTTTTCAGTAAATTCTAAGTTTTTCAGTGCAACTCACTCATATACAATGTACTACACTGTGCATTTCGTCTAATGCGGGTTTTTCAGTAAATTCTAAGTTTTTTGTGCAAATCACTCATATACTATATACTACACTGTGCATTTCGTCTAATGCGGGTTTTTCAGTAAATTCTAAGTTTTCAGTGCAACTCACTCATATACAATGTACTACACTGTGCATTTCGTCTAATGCGGGTTTTTCAGTAAATTCTAAGTTTTTCAGTGCAACTCACTCATATACAATGTACTACACTGTGCATTTCGTCTAATGCGGGTTTTTCAGTAAATTCTAAGTTTTTCAATACAACTCACTCATATACAATGTACTACACTGTGCATTTCGTCTAAAGCGGGTTTTTCAGTAAATTCTACGTTTTTCAGTGCAACTCACTCATATACAATGTACTACACTGTTCATTTCCTCTAATACGAGTTTTTCAGTAAATTCTAAATTTTTCAGTGCAACTCACTCATATACAATGTACTACACTGTGCATTTCGTCTAATGCGGGTTTTTCAGTAAATTCTAAGTTTTTCAGTGCAACTCACTCATATACTATGTACTACACTGTGCATTTCGTCTAATGCGGGTTTTTCTGTAAATTCTAAGTTTTTCAGTGCAACTCACTCATATACAATGTACTACACTGTGCATTTTGTCTAATGCGGGTTTTTCAGTAAATTCTAAGTTTTTCAGTGCAACTCACTCATATACAATGTACTACACTGTGCATTTCGTCTAATGCGGGTTTTTCAGTAAATTCTAAGTTTTTCAGTGCAACTCACTCATATACAATGTACTACACTGTGCATTTCGTCTAATGCGGGTTTTTCAGTAAATTCTAAGTTTTTCAGTGCAACTCACTCATATACAATGTACTACACTGTGCATTTCGTCTAATGCGGGTTTTTCAGTAAATTCTAAGTTTTTCAGTGCAACTCACTCATATACAATGTACTACACTGTGCATTTCCTCTAATGCGGGTTTTTCAGTAAATTCTAAGTTTTTTAGTGCAACTCACTCATATACTATGTACTACACTGTGCATTTCGTCCAATGCGGGTTTTTCTGTAAATTCTAAGTTTTTCAGTGCAACTCACTCATATACTATGTACTACACTGTGCATTTCGTCTAATGCGGGGTTTTTCAGTAAATTATAAGTTTTTCAGTGCAACTCACTCATATACTATGTACTAAACTGTGCATTTCGTCTAATGCGGGTTTTTCTGTAAATTCTAAGTTTTTCAGTGCAACTTACTCATATACAATGTACTACAATGTGCATTTCGTCTAATGCGGGTTTTTCAGTAAATTCTAAGTTTTTCAGTGCAACTCACTCATATACAATGTACTACACTGTGCATTTCGTCTAATGCGGGTTTTTCAGTAAATTCTAAGTTTTTCAGTGCAACTCACTCATATACAATGTACTACACTGTGCATTTCGTCTAATGCGGGTTTTTCAGTAAATTCTAAGTTTTTCAGTGCAACTCACTCATATACAATGTACTACACTGTGCATTTCGTCTAATGCGGGTTTTTCAGTAAATTCTAAGTTTTTCAGTGCAACTCACTCATATACTATGTACTACACTGTGCATTTCGTCTAATGCGGGTTTTTCAGTAAATTCTAAGTTTTTCAGTGCAACTCACTCATATACTATGTACTACACTGTGCATTTCGTCTAATGCGGGTTTTTCAGTAAATTCTAAGTTTTTTAGTGCAACTCACTCATATACAATGTACTACACTGTGCATTTCGTCTAAAGCGGGTTTTTCAGTAAATTCTAAGTTTTTCAGTGCAACTCACTCATATACAATGTACTACACTGTGCATTTCGTCTAATGCGGAGTTTTCAGTAAATTCTAAGTTTTTCAGTGCAACTCACTCATATACAATGTACTACACTGTGCATTTCGTCTAATGCGGGTTTTTCAGTAAATTCTAAGTTTTTCAGTGCAACTCACTCATATACAATGTACTACACTGTGCATTTCGTCTAATGCGGGTTTTTCAGTAAATTCTAAGTTTTTCAGTGCAACTCACTCATATACAATGTACTACACTGTTCATTTCCTCTAATGCGGGTTTTTCAGTAAATTCTAAATTTTTCAGTGCAACTCACTCATATACAATGTACTACACTGTGCATTTCGTCTAATGCGTGTTTTTCAGTAAATTCTAAGTATTTCAGTGCAACTCACTCATATACAATGTACTACACTGTGCATTTCGTCTAATGCGGGTTTTTCAGTAAATTCTAAGTTTTTCAGTGCAACTCACTCATATACAATGTACTACACTGTGCATTTCGTCTAATGCGGGTTTTTCAGTAAATTCTAAGTTTTTCAGTGCAACTCACTCATATACAATGTACTACACTGTGCATTTCGTCTAATGCGGGTTTTTCAGTAAATTCTAAGTTTTTCAATACAACTCACTCATATACAATGTACTACACTGTGCATTTCGTCTAAAGCGGGTTTTTCAGTAAATTCTACGTTTTTCAGTGCAACTCACTCATATACAATGTACTACACTGTTCATTTCGTCTAATGCGGGTTTTTCAGTAAATTCTAAGTTTTTCAGTGCAACTCACTCATATACAATGTACTACACTGTGCATTTCGTCTAATGCGGGTTTTTCAGTAAATTCTAAGTTTTTCAGTGCAACTCACTCATATACTATATACTACACTGTGCATTTCGTCTAATGCGGGTTTTTCAGTAAATTCTAAGTTTTTCAGTGCAACTCACTCATATACAATGTACTACACTGTGCATTTCGTCTAATGCGGGTTTTTCAGTAAATTTTAAGTTTTTCAGTGCAACTCACTCATATACAATGTACTACACTGTGCATTTCGTCTAATGCGGGTTTTTCAGTAAATTCTAAGTTTTTCAATACAACTCACTCATATACAATGTACTACACTGTGCATTTCGTCTAAAGCGGGTTTTTCAGTAAATTCTACGTTTTTCAGTGCAACTCACTCATATACAATGTACTACACTGTTCATTTCCTCTAATGCGGGTTTTTCAGTAAATTCTAAGTTTTTCAGTGCAACTCACTCATATACAATGTACTACACTGTGCATTTCGTCTAATGCGGGTTTTTCAGTAAATTCTAAGTTTTTCAGTGCAATTCACTCATATACTATGTACTACACTGTGCATTTCGTCTAATGCGGGTTTTTCAGTAAATTCTAAGTTTTTCAGTGCAACTCACTCATATACAATGTACTACACTGTGCATTTCGTCTAATGCGGGTTTTTCAGTAAATTCTAAGTTTTTCAGTGCAACTCACTCATATACAATGTACTACTCTGTGCATTTCGTCTAATGCGGGTTTTTCAGTAAATTCTAAGTTTTTCAGTGCAACTCACTCATATACATGTACTACACTGTGCATTTCGTCTAATGCGGGTTTTTCAGTAAATTCTAAGTTTTTCAGTGCAACTCACTCATATACAATGTACTACACTGTGCATTTCGTCTAATGCGGGTTTTTCAGTAAATTCTAAGTTTTTCAGTGCAACTCACTCATATACTATGTACTACACTGTGCATTTCGTCTAATGCGGGTTTTTCTGTAAATTCTAAGTTTTTCAGTGCAACTCACTCATATACAATGTACTACACTGTGCATTTCGTCTAATGCGGGTTTTTCAGTAAATTCTAAGTTTTTCAGTGCAACTCACTCATATACAATGTACTACACCGTGCATTTCGTCTAATGCGGGTTTTTCAGTAAATTCTAAGTTTTTCAGTGCAACTCACTCATATACAATGTACTACACTGTGCATTTCGTCTAATGCGGGTTTTTCAGTAAATTCTAAGTTTTTCAGTGCAACTCACTCATATACAATGTACTACACTGTGCATTTCGTCTAATGCGGGTTTTTCAGTAAATTCTAAGTTTTTCAGTGCAACTCACTCATATACAATGTACTACACTGTGCATTTCGTCTAATGCGGGTTTTTCAGTAAATTCTAAGTTTTTCAGTGCAACTCACTCATATACAATGTACTACACTGTGCATTTCGTCTAATGCGGGTTTTTCAGTAAATTCGAAGTTTTTTAGTGCAACTCACTCGTATACAATGTACTACACTGTGCATTTCGTCTAATGCGGGTTTTTCAGTAAATTCTAAGTTTTTCAGTGCAACTCACTCATATACAATGTACTACACTGTGCATTTCGTCTAATGCGGGTTTTTCAGTAAATTCTAAGTTTTTCAGTGCAACTCACTCATATACTATGTACTACACTGTGCATTTCGTCTAATGCGGGTTTTTCTGTAAATTCTAAGTTTTTCAGTGCAACTCACTCATATACAATGTACTACACCGTGCATTTCGTCTAATGCGGGTTTTTCAGTAAATTCTAAGTTTTTCAGTGCAACTCACTCATATACAATGTACTACACTGTGCATTTCGTCTAATGCGGGTTTTTCAGTAAATTCTAAGTTTTTCAGTGCAACTCACTCATATACAATGTACTACACTGTGCATTTCGTCTAATGCGGGTTTTTCAGTAAATTCTAAGTTTTTCAGTGCAACTCACTCATATACAATGTACTACAGTGTGCATTTCGTCTAATGCGGGTTTTTCAGTAAATTCTAAGTTTTTCAGTGCAACTCACTCATATACAATGTACTACACTGTGCATTTCGTCTAATGCGGGTTTTTCAGTAAATTCTAAGTTTTTCAGTGCAACTCACTCATATACAATGTACTACACTGTGCATTTCGTCTAATGCGGGTTTTTCAGTAAATTCTAAGTTTTTCAGTGCAACTCACTCATATACAATGTACTACAGTGTGCATTTCGTCTAATGCGGGTTTTTCAGTAAATTCTAAGTTTTTCAGTGCAACTCACTCATATACAATGTACTACACTGTGCATTTCGTCTAATGCGGGTTTTTCAGTAAATTCTAAGTTTTTTAGTGCAACTCACTCATATACTATGTACTACACTGTGCATTTCGTCCAATGCGGGTTTTTCTGTAAATTCTAAGTTTTTCAGTGCAACTCACTCATATACAATGTACTACACTGTGCATTTCGTCTAATGCGGGTTTTTCAGTAAATTCTAAGTTTTTCAGTGCAACTCACTCATATACAATGTACTACACTGTGCATTTCGTCTAATGTGGGTTTTTCAGTAAATTCTAAGTTTTTCAGTGCAACTCACTCATATACAATGTACTACACTGTGCATTTCGTCTAATGCGGGTTTTTCAGTAAATTCTAAGTTTTTCAGTGCAACTCACTCGTATACAATGTACTACACTGTGCATTTCGTCTAATGCGGGTTTTTCAGTAAATTCTAAGTTTTTCAGTGCAACTCACTCATATACAATGTACTACACTGTGCATTTCGTCTAATGCGGGTTTTTCAGTAAATTCTAAGTTTTTCAGTGCAACTCACTCGTATACAATGTACTACACTGTGCATTTCGTCTAATGCGGGTTTTTCAGTAAATTCTAAGTTTTTCAGTGCAACTCACTCATATACAATGTACTACACTGTGCATTTCGTCTAATGCGGGTTTTTCAGTAAATTCTAAGTTTTTCAGTGCAACTCACTCATATACTATGTACTACACTGTGCATTTCGTCTAATGCGGGTTTTTCAGTAAATTCTAAGTTTTTCAGTGCAACTCACTCATATACAATGTACTACACTGTGCATTTCGTCTAATGCGGGTTTTTCAGTAAATTCTAAGTTTTTCAGTGCAACTCACTCATATACAATGTACTACAGTGTGCATTTCGTCTAATGCGGGTTTTTCAGTAAATTCTAAGTCTTTCAGTGCAACTCACTCATATACAATGTACTACACTGTGCATTTCGTCTAATGCGGGTTTTTCAGTAAATTCTAAGTTTTTCAGTGCAACTCACTCATATACTATGTACTACACTGTGCATTTCGTCTAATGCGGGTTTTTCTGTAAATTCTAAGTTTTTCAGTGCAACTCACTCATATACAATGTACTACACTGTGCATTTCGTCTAATGCGGGTTTTTCAGTAAATTCTAAGTTTTTCAGTGCAACTCACTCATATACAATGTACTACACCGTGCATTTCGTCTAATGCGGGTTTTTCAGTAAATTCTAAGTTTTTCAGTGCAACTCACTCATATACAATGTACTACACTGTGCATTTCGTCTAATGCGGGTTTTTCAGTAAATTCTAAGTTTTTCAGTGCAACTCACTCATATACAATGTACTACACTGTGCATTTCGTCTAATGCGGGTTTTTCAGTAAATTCTAAGTTTTTCAGTGCAACTCACTCATATACAATGTACTACACTGTGCATTTCGTCTAATGCGGGTTTTTCAGTAAATTCTAAGTTTTTCAGTGCAACTCACTCATATACAATGTACTACACTGTGCATTTCGTCTAATGCGGGTTTTTCAGTAAATTCTAAGTTTTTCAGTGCAACTCACTCGTATACAATGTACTACACTGTGCATTTCGTCTAATGCAGGTTTTTCAGTAAATTCTAAGTTTTTCAGTGCAACTCACTCATATACAATGTACTACACTGTGCATTTCGTCTAATGCGGGTTTTTCAGTAAATTCTAAGTTTTTCAGTGCAACTCACTCGTATACAATGTACTACACTGTGCATTTCGTCTAATGCGGGTTTTTCAGTAAATTCTAAGTTTTTCAGTGCAACTCACTCATATACAATGTACTACACTGTGCATTTCGTCTAATGCGGGTTTTTCAGTAAATTCTAAGTTTTTCAGTGCAACTCACTCATATACTATGTACTACACTGTGCATTTCGTCTAATGCGGGTTTTTCAGTAAATTCTAAGTTTTTCAGTGCAACTCACTCGTATACAATGTACTACACTGTGCATTTCGTCTAATGCGGGTTTTTCAGTAAATTCTAAGTTTTTCAGTGCAACTCACTCATATACAATGTACTACACTGTGCATTTCGTCTAATGCGGGTTTTTCAGTAAATTCTAAGTTTTTCAGTGCAACTCACTCGTATACAATGTACTACACTGTGCATTTCGTCTAATGCGGGTTTTTCAGTAAATTCTAAGTTTTTCAGTGCAACTCACTCATATACAATGTACTACACTGTGCATTTCGTCTAATGCGGGTTTTTCAGTAAATTCTAAGTTTTTCAGTGCAACTCACTCATATACTATGTACTACACTGTGCATTTCGTCTAATGCGGGTTTTTCTGTAAATTCTAAGTTTTTCAGTGCAACTCACTCATATACAATGTACTACACTGTGCATTTTGTCTAATGCGGGTTTTTCAGTAAATTCTAAGTTTTTCAGTGCAACTCACTCATATACAATGTACTACACTGTGCATTTCGTCTAATGCGGGTTTTTCAGTAAATTCTAAGTTTTTCAGTGCAACTCACTCATATACAATGTACTACACTGTGCATTTCGTCTAATGCGGGTTTTTCAGTAAATTCTAAGTTTTTCAGTGCAACTCACTCATATACAATGTACTACACTGTGCATTTCGTCTAATGCGGGTTTTTCAGTAAATTCTAAGTTTTTCAGTGCAACTCACTCATATACAATGTACTACACTGTACATTTCGTCTAATGCGGGTTTTTCAGTAAATTCTAAGTTTTTTAGTGCAACTCACTCATATACTATGTACTACACTGTGCATTTCGTCCAATGCGGGTTTTTCTGTAAATTCTAAGTTTTTCAGTGCAACTCACTCATATACAATGTACTACACTGTGCATTTCGTGTAATGCGGGTTTTTCAGTAAATTCTAAGTTTTTCAGTGCGACTCACTCATATACAATGTACTACACTGTGCATTTCGTCTAATGCGGGTTTTTCTGTAAATTCTAAGTTTTTCAGTGCAACTCACTCATATACAATGTACTACACTGTGCATTTCGTCTAATGCGGGTTTTTCAGTAAATTCTAAGTTTTTCAGTGCAACTCACTCATATACAATGTACTACACTGTGCATTTCGTCTAATGCGGGTTTTTCAGTAAATTATAAGTTTTTCAGTGCAACTCACTCATATACTATGTACTACACTGTGCATTTCGTCTAATGCGGGTTTTTCTGTAAATTCTAAGTTTTTCAGTGCAACTTATTCATATACAATGTACTACAATGTGCATTTCGTCTAATGCGGGTTTTTCAGTAAATTCTAAGTTTTTCAGTGCAACTCACTCATATACAATGTACTACACTGTGCATTTCGTCTAATGCGGGTTTTTCAGTAAATTCTAAGTTTTTCAGTGCAACTCACTCATATACAATGTACTACACTGTGCATTTCGTCTAATGCGGGTTTTTCAGTAAATTCTAAGTTTTTCAGTGCAACTCACTCATATACAATGTACTACACTGTGCATTTCGTCTAATGCGGGTTTTTCAGTAAATTCTAAGTTTTTCAGTGCAACTCACTCATATACTATGTACTACACTGTGCATTTCGTCTAATGCGGGTTTTTCAGTAAATTCTAAGTTTTTCAGTGCAACTCACTCATATACAATGTACTACACTGTTCATTTCCTCTAATGCGGGTTTTTCAGTAAATTCTAAATTTTTCAGTGCAACTCACTCATATACAATGTACTACACTGTGCATTTCGTCTAATGCGTGTTTTTCAGTAAATTCTAAGTATTTCAGTGCAACTCACTCATATACAATGTACTACAGTGTGCATTTCGTCTAATGCGGGTTTTTCAGTAAATTCTAAGTTTTTCAGTGCAACTCACTCATATACAATGTACTACACTGTGCATTTCGTCTAATGCGGGTTTTTCAGTAAATTCTAAGTTTTTCAGTGCAACTCACTCATATACAATGTACTACACTGTGCATTTCGTCTAATGCGGGTTTTTCAGTAAATTCTAAGTTTTTCAATACAACTCACTCATATACAATGTACTACACTGTGCATTTCGTCTAATGCGGGTTTTTCAGTAAATTCTACGTTTTTCAGTGCAACTCACTCATATACAATGTACTACACTGTGCATTTCGTCTAATGCGGGTTTTTCAGTAAATTCTAAGTTTTTCAGTGCAACTCACTCATATACAATGTACTACACTGTGCATTTCGTCTAATGCGGGTTTTTCAGTAAATTCTAAGTTTTTCAGTGCAACTCACTCGTATACAATGTACTACACTGTGCATTTCGTCTAATGCGGGTTTTTCAGTAAATTCTAAGTTTTTCAGTGCAACTCACTCATATACAATGTACTACACTGTGCATTTCGTCTAATGCGGGTTTTTCAGTAAATTCTAAGTTTTTCAGTGCAACTCACTCATATACTATGTACTACACTGTGCATTTCGTCTAATGCGGGTTTTTCTGTAAATTCTAAGTTTTTCAGTGCAACTCACTCATATACAATGTACTACACTGTGCATTTTGTCTAATGCGGGTTTTTCAGTAAATTCTAAGTTTTTCAGTGCAACTCACTCATATACAATGTACTACACTGTGCATTTCGTCTAATGCGGGTTTTTCAGTAAATTCTAAGTTTTTCAGTGCAACTCACTCATATACAATGTACTACACTGTGCATTTCGTCTAATGCGGGTTTTTCAGTAAATTCTAAGTTTTTCAGTGCAACTCACTCATATACAATGTACTACACTGTGCATTTCGTCTAATGCGGGTTTTTCAGTAAATTCTAAGTTTTTCAGTGCAACTCACTCATATACAATGTACTACACTGTACATTTCGTCTAATGCGGGTTTTTCAGTAAATTCTAAGTTTTTTAGTGCAACTCACTCATATACTATGTACTACACTGTGCATTTCGTCCAATGCGGGTTTTTCTGTAAATTCTAAGTTTTTCAGTGCAACTCACTCATATACAATGTACTACACTGTGCATTTCGTGTAATGCGGGTTTTTCAGTAAATTCTAAGTTTTTCAGTGCGACTCACTCATATACAATGTACTACACTGTGCATTTCGTCTAATGCGGGTTTTTCTGTAAATTCTAAGTTTTTCAGTGCAACTCACTCATATACAATGTACTACACTGTGCATTTCGTCTAATGCGGGTTTTTCAGTAAATTCTAAGTTTTTCAGTGCAACTCACTCATATACAATGTACTACACTGTGCATTTCGTCTAATGCGGGTTTTTCAGTAAATTATAAGTTTTTCAGTGCAACTCACTCATATACTATGTACTACACTGTGCATTTCGTCTAATGCGGGTTTTTCTGTAAATTCTAAGTTTTTCAGTGCAACTCACTCATATACAATGTACTACAATGTGCATTTCGTCTAATGCGGGTTTTTCAGTAAATTCTAAGTTTTTCAGTGCAACTCACTCATATACAATGTACTACACTGTACATTTCGTCTAATGCGGGTTTTTCAGTAAATTCTAAGTTTTTCAGTGCAACTCACTCATATACAATGTACTACACTGTGCATTTCGTCTAATGCGGGTTTTTCTGTAAATTCTAAGTTTTTCAGTGCAACTCACTCATATACAATGTACTACACTGTGCATTTCGTGTAATGCGGGTTTTTCAGTAAATTCTAAGTTTTTCAGTGCGACTCACTCATATACAATGTACTACACTGTGCATTTCGTCTAATGCGGGTTTTTCTGTAAATTCTAAGTTTTTCAGTGCAACTCACTCATATACAATGTACTACACTGTGCATTTCGTCTAATGCGGGTTTTTCAGTAAATTCTAAGTTTTTCAGTGCAACTCACTCATATACAATGTACTACACTGTGCATTTCGTCTAATGCGGGTTTTTCAGTAAATTATAAGTTTTTCAGTGCAACTCACTCATATACTATGTACTACACTGTGCATTTCGTCTAATGCGGGTTTTTCTGTAAATTCTAAGTTTTTCAGTGCAACTTATTCATATACAATGTACTACAATGTGCATTTCGTCTAATGCGGGTTTTTCAGTAAATTCTAAGTTTTTCAGTGCAACTCACTCATATACAATGTACTACACTGTGCATTTCGTCTAATGCGGGTTTTTCAGTAAATTCTAAGTTTTTCAGTGCAACTCACTCATATACAATGTACTACACTGTGCATTTCGTCTAATGCGGGTTTTTCAGTAAATTCTAAGTTTTTCAGTGCAACTCACTCATATACAATGTACTACACTGTGCATTTCGTCTAATGCGGGTTTTTCAGTAAATTCTAAGTTTTTCAGTGCAACTCACTCATATACTATGTACTACACTGTGCATTTCGTCTAATGCGGGTTTTTCAGTAAATTCTAAGTTTTTCAGTGCAACTCACTCATATACAATGTACTACACTGTTCATTTCCTCTAATGCGGGTTTTTCAGTAAATTCTAAATTTTTCAGTGCAACTCACTCATATACAATGTACTACACTGTGCATTTCGTCTAATGCGTGTTTTTCAGTAAATTCTAAGTATTTCAGTGCAACTCACTTATATACAATGTACTACAGTGTGCATTTCGTCTAATGCGGGTTTTTCAGTAAATTCTAAGTTTTTCAGTGCAACTCACTCATATACAATGTACTACACTGTGCATTTCGTCTAATGCGGGTTTTTCAGTAAATTCTAAGTTTTTCAGTGCAACTCACTCATATACAATGTACTACACTGTGCATTTCGTCTAATGCGGGTTTTTCAGTAAATTCTAAGTTTTTCAATACAACTCACTCATATACAATGTACTACACTGTGCATTTCGTCTAATGCGGGTTTTTCAGTAAATTCTACGTTTTTCAGTGCAACTCACTCATATACAATGTACTACACTGTTCATTTCGTCTAATGCGGGTTTTTCAGTAAATTCTAAGTTTTTCAGTGCAACTCACTCATATACAATGTACTACACTGTGCATTTCGTCTAATGCGGGTTTTTCAGTAAATTCTAAGTTTTTCAGTGCAACTCACTCATATACAATGTACTACACTGTGCATTTCGTCTAATGCGGGTTTTTCAGTAAATTCTAAGTTTTTCAGTGCAACTCACTCATATACAATGTACTACACTGTGCATTTCGTCTAATGCGGGTTTTTCAGTAAATTCTAAGTTTTTCAGTGCAACTCACTCATATACTATGTACTACACTGTGCATTTCGTCTAATGCGGGTTTTTCTGTAAATTCTAAGTTTTTCAGTGCAACGCACTCATATACTATGTACTACACTGTGCATTTCGTCTAATGCGGGTTTTTCTGTAAATTCTAAGTTTTTCAGTGCAACTCACTCATATACAATGTACTACACTGTGCATTTCGTCTAATGCGGGTTTTTCAGTAAATTCTAAGTTTTTCAGTGCAACTCACTCATATACAATGTACTACACTGTGCATTTCGTCTAATGCGGGTTTTTCAGTAAATTCTAAGTTTTTCAGTGCAACTCACTCATATACAATGTACTACACTGTACATTTCGTCTAATGCGGGTTTTTCAGTAAATTCTAAGTTTTTTAGTGCAACTCACTCATATACTATGTACTACACTGTGCATTTCGTCCAATGCGGGTTTTTCTGTAAATTCTAAGTTTTTCAGTGCAACTCACTCATATACAATGTACTACACTGTGCATTTCGTGTAATGCGGGTTTTTCAGTAAATTCTAAGTTTTTTAGTGCGACTCACTCATATACAATGTACTACACTGTGCATTTCGTCTAATGCGGGTTTTTCTGTAAATTCTAAGTTTTTCAGTGCAACTCACTCATATACAATGTACTACACTGTGCATTTCGTCTAATGCGGGTTTTTCAGTAAATTCTAAGTTTTTCAGTGCAACTCACTCATATACAATGTACTACACTGTGCATTTCGTCTAATGCGGGTTTTTCAGTAAATTATAAGTTTTTCAGTGCAACTCACTCATATACTATGTACTACACTGTGCATTTCGTCTAATGCGGGTTTTTCTGTAAATTCTAAGTTTTTCAGTGCAACTTATTCATATACAATGTACTACAATGTGCATTTCGTCTAATGCGGGTTTTTCAGTAAATTCTAAGTTTTTCAGTGCAACTCACTCATATACAATGTACTACACTGTGCATTTCGTCTAATGCGGGTTTTTCAGTAAATTCTAAGTTTTTCAGTGCAACTCACTCATATACAATGTACTACACTGTGCATTTCGTCTAATGCGGGTTTTTCAGTAAATTCTAAGTTTTTCAGTGCAACTCACTCATATACAATGTACTACACTGTGCATTTCGTCTAATGCGGGTTTTTCAGTAAATTCTAAGTTTTTCAGTGCAACTCACTCATATACTATGTACTACACTGTGCATTTCGTCTAATGCGGGTTTTTCAGTAAATTCTAAGTTTTTCAGTGCAACTCACTCATATACTATGTACTACACTGTGCATTTCGTCTAATGCGGGTTTTTCAGTAAATTCTAAGTTTTTTAGTGCAACTCACTCATATACAATGTACTACACTGTGCATTTCGTCTAATGCGGGTTTTTCAGTAAATTCTAAGTTTTTCAGTGCAACTCACTCATATACAATGTACTACACTGTGCATTTCGTCTAATGCGGAGTTTTTCAGTAAATTCTAAGTTTTTCAGTGCAACTCACTCATATACAATGTACTACACTGTGCATTTCGTCTAATGCGGGTTTTTCAGTAAATTCTAAGTTTTTCAGTGCAACTCACTCATATACAATGTACTACACTGTGCATTTCGTCTAATGCGGGTTTTTCAGTAAATTCTAAGTTTTTCAGTGCAACTCACTCATATACAATGTACTACACTGTTCATTTCCTCTAATGCGGGTTTTTCAGTAAATTCTAAATTTTTCAGTGCAACTCACTCATATACAATGTACTACACTGTGCATTTCGTCTAATGCGTGTTTTTCAGTAAATTCTAAGTATTTCAGTGCAACTCACTCATATACAATGTACTACACTGTGCATTTCGTCTAATGCGGGTTTTTCAGTAAATTCTAAGTTTTTCAGTGCAACTCACTCATATACAATGTACTACACTGTGCATTTCGTCTAATGCGGGTTTTTCAGTAAATTCTAAGTTTTTCAGTGCAACTCACTCATATACAATGTACTACACTGTGCATTTCGTCTAATGCGGGTTTTTCAGTAAATTCTAAGTTTTTCAATACAACTCACTCATATACAATGTACTACACTGTGCATTTCGTCTAAAGCGGGTTTTTCAGTAAATTCTACGTTTTTCAGTGCAACTCACTCATATACAATGTACTACACTGTTCATTTCGTCTAATGCGGGTTTTTTCAGTAAATTCTAAGTTTTTCAGTGCAACTCACTCATATACAATGTACTACACTGTGCATTTCGTCTAATGCGGGTTTTTCAGTAAATTC
>NW_028227991.1:0-44859 GCF_978045245.1 Mus caroli | reverse complement strand
ATGAGAAAATCACACTGCAGGAACCAGAATATGCCGAGAAACCCTGTAAAACGTGAAAATTAAAAATTCACCATGTTGGACACAGAATATGGCAAGAAAACATGAAAAAGGTGGAAAATTAAAAATTCACACTGTATTACCTAAAATATGGTGAGAAATAGTGAAAAACGTGGAAAGTTAAAACATCACACTGAAGGACCAGGAATATGGCAAGAAAACCTGAAAAACGTGGAAATGAGAAAATCAAACTGTAGGACCCAGAATATGACGAAAAAAACCTGAAAAAGGTGGAAAATAAAAAATTCACACTGAAGGGCCTAGAATATGGCGAGAAAACCTGAAAAAATTAGAATATTACAAACTCACACTGAAGGAACCCAAATATGGTGAGAACACCTGAAAAAGATGGAAAATGAGAAAATCACATTGCAGGACCCAGAATATGCCAAGAAACCCTGAAAAAGGTTGAAAATGAGAATAATCATACCGTAGGACCCAGAATTGAGAAAAAAACTTGAAAAACGGCATAAATGAGAAAATCACTCTGTAGGACCCAGAATATGGCAAGAAACCCCGAGAAACGTGGAAAATTAAAAATACACTCTGTAGGATCCAGAATATGGCAATAAACCCTGAAAAAAGTAGAAAATTATAAACTCAAACTGAAGGACCCCAAATATGGCGAGAACACCTGAAAAAGGTGGAAAATGAGAAAATCACACTGCATGACCCAGAATATGCCGAGAAACCCTGGAAAACGTGAAAATTAAAAATTCACACTGAAGGACCTGGAATATGGCGAGAAAACCTGAAAAAGGTTGAAATTGGCAATAATCACACTGTAGGACCCAGAATTGAGAAAAAAACTTGAAAAACTTCATAAATGAGAAAATCACACTGGAGGACCAGGAATATGGCAAGAAACGCTAAGAAACGTGGAAAATTAAAAATACACTCTGTAGGACCCTGAGAAACCCTGAAAAAAGTAAAAAATTAAAAACTCAAACTGAAGGACCCCAAATATGGTGAAAAAACCTGAAAAAGGTGTAAAATGAGAAAATCACACTGTAGAATCCAGAATTACGAAAAAACTTGAAAAACGTGGAAAATGAAAAAATCACACTGCTAGGACCCAGAATATGCCGAGAAACCCTGAAAACGTGAAAATTAAAAATTAACAATGTCAGAACCGGAATATGGCAAGAAACCATGAAAAAAGTGAACGGTTAAAAATTTACACTGTATTACCAGAATATGGAGAGAAATACTGAAAAATGTGGAAAATTAAAAATTCACACTGAAGGACCTGGAATATGGCACAAAAACCTGAAAAACGTGGAAATGAGAAAATCACACTGTAGGACCCAGAATTTTACGAAAAAACCTGAAAAACGTGGAAAATTAAAAATTCACACTGAAGGACCCAGAATATGGCCAGAAACCCTGAAGAAAGTAGAAAATTACAAACTCACAATGAAGGACCCATAATATGGCCAGAAAACCTGAAAAAGGTGGAAAATGAGAAAATCACACTGTAGTACCCAAAATTAAGAAAAAACGTGAAAAACGTGGAAACTGAGAAAATCACACTACAGGACCCACAATATGGCAGGAAACCCTGAAAAACGAGAAAAATAAAATTCACATTATCGGACCCAGAATGCGGCGAGAAACCCTGAAAAACGTGGAAAATTAAAAATTCACACTGAAAAACCCGGAATATGGCAAGAAAACCTGAAAAACGAGGAAAATAAAAAACTCACACTGAAGGACCCAGAATATGGCGAGAAAACCTGTAAAAAGTAGAAAATTAAAAATTCACACTGAAGGACCCCAAATATGGCGAGAAAACCTGAAAAAGGATGAAAATGAGAATAATCACACTGTAGGACCCAGAATATGCCAAAAAACCCTGAAAAACGTGGAAAATTAAAAATACACTCTGTAGGACCCAGAATATGGTGAGAAACCCTGAAAAAAAGTAGAAAATTAAAAACTCTCACTGAAGGACCCTGAATATGGCGAGAAACCATGAGAAAGTGGAAAATTATAAATTCTCACAGTATTACCCAGAATATGGCGAGAAATTCTGAAAAACGTGGAAAATTAAAAACTCACATCGAAGGCCCCAGAATATGGTGAGAAAACTTGAAAAATGTCGAAAACGAGAAAATCACACTATAGGACCCAGAATATGACGAAAAAACCTGAAAAACGTGGAAAATTAAAAATACATGCTGTAGGACACAGAATATGTCGAGAAACCCTGAAAAATTAGAAAATTAAAAACTCACACTTAAGGACCCCAAATATGGCGAGAAACACTGAAAAAAGTAGAAAATTAAAAATTCACACTGAAGGACCCGGATTATGGTGAGAAAACCTGAAAAAGGTGGAAAATGATAAAATCACACTATAGGACACAGAATTACGAAAAAACTTGAAAAAATGTGGAAAATGAGAAAATCACTCTGTAGTACCCAGAATTAGGAAAAAACTTGAAAAACGTGGGAAAATGAGAAAATCACACTGCAGGACCCAGAATATACTGAGAAACCCTGAAAATGTGAAAATTAAAAATGCAAACTATCGGACCCAGAATATGGCTAGAAACCCTGAAAAACGTGAAAATTAAAAATTCACCCTGTCGGACACAGAATATGGCAAGAAAACATAAAAAAGTGGAAAATTAAAAATTCACACTGTATTACCCAGAATATGGCGAGAAATACTGAAAAACGTGGAAAATTAAAAATTCACACTGAAGGACCTGGAATATGGCAAGAAAACCTGAAAAACGTGGAAATGAGAAAATCACACTGTAGGACCCGGAATATGACGAAAAAACCTGAAAAACGTGGAAAATTAAAAATTCACACTGAAGGACCCGGAATATGGTTAGAAAACTTGAAAAAACTAGGAAAATTAAAAACTCACAGTGAAGGACCCGGAATTTGGCTGGAAAACCTGAAAAAAATAGAAAATTAAAAACTCACACTGAAGGACCCGTAATATGGCCAGAAAAACTGAAAAAGGTAGAAAATGTGAATAATCACACTGTAGGACCCAGAATTGCGAAAAAACTTGAAAAAAGTGGAAAAAGAGAAAATCATTCTGTAGGACCCAGAATATGCCGAGAAACCCTGAAAAACGTGGAAAATTAAAAATAGACGCTGTAGGACCTAGAATATGTTGAGAAACCCTGAAAAATTAGAAAAGTAAAACCTCACACTGAAGGACCCCAAATAGGGCGAGAAAACCTGAAAAAGGAGGAAAATGAGAAAAACACACTGTAGGACCAGGAATTACCAAAAAAATTTGAAAAACGTGGAAAATGAGAAAATCACACTGCAGGAACCAGAATATGCCGAGAAACCCTGAAAAAGGTGAAAATTAAAAATTCACACTGTCGGACACAAAATATGGCGAGAATCCATGACAAAAGTGGAAAATTAAAAATTCACACTGTATTATCCCAGAATATGGCGAGAAATACTGAATTCGTGGAAAATTAAAAATTCACACTGAAGGACCTTGAATACGGCAAGAAAACCTGAAAAACATGGAAATGAGAAATCACACTGTAGGACCCAGAATTACAAATAAACTTGAAAAACGTGGAAAATGAGAAAATCACACTGCAGGAACCAGAATATGCCGAGAAACCCTGTAAAACGTGAAAATTAAAAATTCACCATGTTGGACACAGAATATGGCAAGAAAACATGAAAAAGGTGGAAAATTAAAAATTCACACTGTATTACCTAAAATATGGTGAGAAATAGTGAAAAACGTGGAAAGTTAAAACATCACACTGAAGGACCAGGAATATGGCAAGAAAACCTGAAAAACGTGGAAATGAGAAAATCAAACTGTAGGACCCAGAATATGACCGAAAAAAACCTGAAAAAGGTGGAAAATAAAAAATTCACACTGAAGGGCCTAGAATATGGCGAGAAAACCTGAAAAAATTAGAATATTACAAACTCACACTGAAGGAACCCAAATATGGTGAGAACACCTGAAAAAGATGGAAAATGAGAAAATCACATTGCAGGACCCAGAATATGCCAAGAAACCCTGAAAAAGGTTGAAAATGAGAATAATCATACCGTAGGACCCAGAATTGAGAAAAAAACTTGAAAAACGGCATAAATGAGAAAATCACTCTGTAGGACCCAGAATATGGCAAGAAACCCCGAGAAACGTGGAAAATTAAAAATACACTCTGTAGGATCCAGAATATGGCAATAAACCCTGAAAAAAGTAGAAAATTATAAACTCAAACTGAAGGACCCCAAATATGGCGAGAACACCTGAAAAAGGTGGAAAATGAGAAAATCACACTGCATGACCCAGAATATGCCGAGAAACCCTGGAAAACGGTGAAAATTAAAAATTCACACTGAAGGACCTGGAATATGGCGAGAAAACCTGAAAAAGGTTGAAATTGGCAATAATCACACTGTAGGACCCAGAATTGAGAAAAAAACTTGAAAAACTTCATAAATGAGAAAATCACACTGGAGGACCAGGAATATGGCAAGAAACGCTAAGAAACGTGGAAAATTAAAAATACACTCTGTAGGACCCTGAGAAACCCTGAAAAAAGTAAAAAATTAAAAACTCAAACTGAAGGACCCCAAATATGGTGAAAAAACCTGAAAAAGGTGTAAAATGAGAAAATCACACTGTAGAATCCAGAATTACGAAAAAACTTGAAAAACGTGGAAAATGAAAAAATCACACTGCTAGGACCCAGAATATGCCGAGAAACCCTGAAAACGTGAAAATTAAAAATTAACAATGTCAGAACCGGAATATGGCAAGAAACCATGAAAAAAGTGAACGGTTAAAAATTTACACTGTATTACCAGAATATGGAGAGAAATACTGAAAAATGTGGAAAATTAAAAATTCACACTGAAGGACCTGGAATATGGCACAAAAACCTGAAAAACGTGGAAATGAGAAAATCACACTGTAGGACCCAGAATTTTACGAAAAAACCTGAAAAACGTGGAAAATTAAAAATTCACACTGAAGGACCCAGAATATGGCCAGAAACCCTGAAGAAAGTAGAAAATTACAAACTCACAATGAAGGACCCATAATATGGCGAGAAAACCTGAAAAAGGTGGAAAATGAGAAAATCACACTGTAGTACCCAAAATTAAGAAAAAACGTGAAAAACGTGGAAACTGAGAAAATCACACTACAGGACCCACAATATGGCAGGAAACCCTGAAAAACGAGAAAAATAAAATTCACATTATCGGACCCAGAATGCGGCGAGAAACCCTGAAAAACGTGGAAAATTAAAAATTCACACTGAAAAACCCGGAATATGGCAAGAAAACCTGAAAAACGAGGAAAATAAAAAACTCACACTGAAGGACCCAGAATATGGCGAGAAAACCTGTAAAAAGTAGAAAATTAAAAATTCACACTGAAGGACCCCAAATATGGCGAGAAAACCTGAAAAAGGATGAAAATGAGAATAATCACACTGTAGGACCCAGAATATGCCAAAAAACCCTGAAAAACGTGGAAAATTAAAAATACACTCTGTAGGACCCAGAATATGGTGAGAAACCCTGAAAAAAAAGTAGAAAATTAAAAACTCTCACTGAAGGACCCTGAATATGGCGAGAAACCATGAGAAAGTGGAAAATTATAAATTCTCACAGTATTACCCAGAATATGGCGAGAAATTCTGAAAAACGTGGAAAATTAAAAACTCACATCGAAGGCCCCAGAATATGGTGAGAAAACTTGAAAAATGTCGAAAACGAGGAAAATCACACTATAGGACCCAGAATATGACGAAAAAACCTGAAAAACGTGGAAAATTAAAAATACATGCTGTAGGACACAGAATATGTCGAGAAACCCTGAAAAATTAGAAAATTAAAAACTCACACTTAAGGACCCCAAATATGGCGAGAAACACTGAAAAAAGTAGAAAATTAAAAATTCACACTGAAGGACCCGGATTATGGTGAGAAAACCTGAAAAAGGTGGAAAATGATAAAATCACACTATAGGACACAGAATTACGAAAAAACTTGAAAAAATGTGGAAAATGAGAAAATCACTCTGTAGTACCCAGAATTAGGAAAAAACTTGAAAAACGTGGAAAATGAGAAAATCACACTGCAGGACCCAGAATATACTGAGAAACCCTGAAAATGTGAAAATTAAAAATGCAAACTATCGGACCCAGAATATGGCTAGAAACCCTGAAAAACGTGAAAATTAAAAATTCACCCTGTCGGACACAGAATATGGCAAGAAAACATAAAAAAGTGGAAAATTAAAAATTCACACTGTATTACCCAGAATATGGCGAGAAATACTGAAAAACGTGGAAAATTAAAAATTCACACTGAAGGACCTGGAATATGGCAAGAAAACCTGAAAAACGTGGAAATGAGAAAATCACACTGTAGGACCCGGAATATGACGAAAAAAACCTGAAAAACGTGGAAAATTAAAAATTCACACTGAAGGACCCGGAATATGGTTAGAAAACTTGAAAAACTAGGAAAATTAAAAACTCACAGTGAAGGACCCGGAATTTGGCTGGAAAACCTGAAAAAAATAGAAAATTAAAAACTCACACTGAAGGACCCGTAATATGGCCAGAAAAACTGAAAAAGGTAGAAAATGTGAATAATCACACTGTAGGACCCAGAATTGCGAAAAAACTTGAAAAAAGTGGAAAAAGAGAAAATCATTCTGTAGGACCCAGAATATGCCGAGAAACCCTGAAAAATGTGGAAAATTAAAAATACACTCTATAGGACCCAGAATATGGCGAGAAACCCTGAAAAAAGTAGAAAATTACAAACTCACACTGAAGGACCCCGAATATGTCGAGAAAACATGAAAAATGTGGAAAATGAGAAAATCACACTGTAGGACCCAGAATTACGAAAAAACGTGAAAAATGAGGAAAATTAGAAAATCACACTGAAGGACCCAAATAATGCCTAGAAACCCTGAAAAACGTGAAAATTAAAAATTTACACTGCTAGACACAGAATATCGCGAGAAACCATGAAAAAAGTGGAAAAGTAAAAATTCACACTGTATTACCCAGAATATGGCGAGAAATACTGAAAAACGTGATAAATTAAAAATTCACACAGAAGGACATGGAATATGGCAAGAAAACCTGAAAAACGTGGAAATGAGAAAATCACACTGTAGGACCCAGAATATGATGAAAAAACCTGAAAAACGTGGAAAATTAAAAATTCACACTGAAGGACCCGGAATACGGCGAGAAAACCTGAAAAATGAGGAAAATTAAAAACTCACACTGAAGGACCCAGAATATGGTGAGAAAACCTGAAAAATGTAGAAAATTAAAAATTCACACTTAAGGATCCCTAATATGGCGAGAAAACCTGAAAAAGGTTGAAACTGTGAATAATCACACTGTTGGACCCAGAATTGTGAGAAAAAAAAATGAAAAACGTCATAAATGAGAAAATCACACTGTAGGACCCAGAATATGGCGAGAAACCCTGAAAAAGGTAGAAAATTAAAAATTCACACTAAAGGACCCCCGAATATGGCGAGAAAACCTGAAAAAGGTGGAATGTGGTCTCCCTTCCCCCATCTTCTTAAACCTGCTTGCTCAAGGGTGGAGCTACCTGCTCATTCGTCCTGCCAGGCCTACTGCTGGACCCTGTCGCTTTGTTGCCTGGAGGCACACACGTGTTCGTCCTGCTACTGGACCCTGAGTTACTTGGCGGGAAATCGGGTTCCCTCCCCCTTCCTTTATAACTGAGTGTCTGGAAATAGTAAAATTGAGCTTTGATCAGAATCTTGTCTTAGCTTCATTCCCTTCTCTCGCCGCCTAGCCCCTCTTCTCTTACAGGTTTCCAAAATGCCTTTCCAGGCTAGAACCCAGGCTGTGATCTGCTGGCCGGACCCAACAGTGGAATATGAGAATAATCACACTGTAGGACCCAGAATTGCAAAAAACATGAAAAACGTCGAAAATGAGAAAATCACACTGTAGAACCCAGAATATGCCGAGAAACCCTGAAAAACGTGGAAAATTAAAAATATATGCTGTAGAACCCAGAATATGCCGAGAAACCCTGAAAAACGTGGAAAATTAAAAATATATGCTATAGGACCCAGAATATGGTGAGAACCCTGAAAAAAGTAGAAAATTAAAAACTCACACTGAAGGACCCCAAATATGGCAAGAAAACCTGAAAAAAAGTAGAATATTAAAAATTCACACTGAAGGACGCAGAATATGGCAAGAAAACCTGATAAAGGTGGAAAATGAGAATAATCACAATGTAGGACCCAGAATTGCGAAATACTTGAAAAACGTCGAAAATGAGAAAATCACACTGTAGGACCCAGAATATGTCAACAAACCCTGAAAACGTGGAAAATTAAAAATACACGCTGCAGGACCCAGAATATGGCAAGAAATCCTGAAAAACGTGAAAATTAAAAATTCACCCTGTCGGACACAGAATATGGCAAGAATACATGAAAAAAGTGGAAAATTAAAAATACACGCTGTAGGACCCCAAATATGGCACCAAAACCTGAAAAAAGTAGAAAATTAAAAATTCACACTGAAGGATCCCAAACATAGTGAGAAAACCTGATAAAGGTGGAAAATGAGAAAATCACACTGTAGTACCCAGAATTACGAAAAAACGTGAAAAACGTAAAAACTGAGAACATCACACTACAGGACCCAAAATATGCCAGGAAACCCTGAAAAACGAGAAAAATAAAATTCACATTATCGGACCCAGAATGTGGCGAGAAACCCTGAAAAACGTGGAAAATTAAAAATTCACACTGAAGGACCCGGAATATGGCAAGAAACCCTGAAAAACGTGAAAATTAAAAATTCACCCTGTCGGACCCAGAATATGGCAAGAAAACCTAAGAAAAGTAGAAAATTAAAAATTCACACTGAGGACCCCGAATATGGCGAAAAACCTAAAAAAGGTGGAAAATGAGAATATTCACACTGTAGGACCCAGAATTGCGAAAAAAAAAAATGAAAAATGTCGAAAATGAGAAAATAACACTGTAGGACCCGGAATATGCCAAAAAACCCTGAAAAACGTGGAAAATTAAAAATATACTCTGTAGGACCCAGAATATGGTGAGAAACCCTGAAAAAAAGTAGAAAATTAAAAACACTCACTGAAGGACCCCGAATATGGCAAGAAAACCTGAAAAAGGTGGAAAATGAGAAAATCACACTGTAGGACCCAGATTATGTCGAGAAAGCCTGAAAAATGAGGAAAATCAATAACTCAAACTGAAGGACCCAGAATATGGCAAGAAAACCTGTAAAAAGTAGAAAATTAAAAATTCACACTGAAGGACCCCGAATATGGCGAGAAAACCTGAAAAAGGATGAAAATGAGAATAATCACACTTAGGACCCAGAATTGCTGAAAAAAAATCAACAACGACATAAAGGAGAAAATCACAGTGTAGACCCAGAATATGCCGAGAAACCCTGAAAAAAATGGAAAGTTAAAAATACACGCTGTAGGAATTAGAATATGGCAAGAAACCCTGAAAAAAGTAGAAAATTAAAAACCCACACTGAAGGACCCCAAATATGGCAAGATAACCTGAAAAAGGTGGAAAATGAGTAAATCACACTGTAGGACCCAGAATTAGGAAAAAACTTGAAAAACGTGGAAAATGAGAAAGTCACACTGCAGGACCCAGAATATACTGAGAAACCCTGAAAATGTGAAAATTAAAAATTCACACTATTGGTCCCAGATATGTCGAGAAACCCTGAAAAACGTTAAAATTAAATATACACACTATCGGACCCAGATTATGGCAAGAAACCCTGAAAATCGTGAAAATTAAAAATTCACCCTGTCGGACCCAGAATATGGCAAGAAAACAAGAAAAAATTTGAAAATTAAAAATTCACACAGTATTACCCAGAATATGGCGAGAAATACTGAAAAATGTGGAAAAATAAAAATAAAAATTCACCTTAAATATGGTAAGAAAATCTGAAAAACGTGGAAATGAGAAAATCACACTGTAAGACACAGAATATGACGAAAAAACCTGAAAAACGTGGAAAATTACAAATTCATTCTAAAGTACACTGAATAAGGCTAGAAAACGTGAAAAACAAATAAAATTATAAACTCACACGGAAGGACACAGGATATGGCGAGAAAACTGAAAAACATGGAAAATTAAAAATACACGCTGTAGGACCCATAATATGGAGAGAAACCCTGAAAAAAGTAGAAAATTAAAAACGCACACTGAAGGACCCAGAATTACGACAATAATTTAAAAAAGGGGAAAATGAGAAAATCACACTGTAGGATTCAGAATATGCCTAGAAACCCAGAAAACCATGGAAAATTAAAAATACAAGCTTTAGGACCCAGATTATGGCAAAAATAAAAACTGAAAAAAGTAGAAAATGAAAAACTCACATTGAAGGACCCGGAATATGGCGAAAAAACCTGAAAAAAAGAAGAAAATTAAAAACTCACACTGAAGGGACTTGAATATGGCGAGAAAACCTGAAAAATGTGGAAAACGAGAAAATCATACTGTAGAACCCAGAATATGCTGAGAAACCCTGAAAAACATGGAAAATTAAAAATACACGCTTTAGGACCCCAAATATGGCGCCAAAACCTGAAAAAAGTAGAAAATTAAAAATTCACACTGAAGGATCCCAAACATAGCAAGAAAACCAGAAAAAGGTGGAAAATGAGAAAATCACACTGTAGTACCCAGAATTATGAAAAAACGTGAAAAACATGGAAACTGAGAAAATCACACTACAGGACCCACAATATGCCAGGAAACCCTGAAAAATGAGAAAAATAAAATTCACATTATCGGACCCAGAATGTGGCGAGAAACCCTGAAAAACGTGGAAAATTAAAAATTCACAATGAAAAACCCGGAATATGGCAAGAAAACCTGAAAAACGAGGAAAATTAAAAACTCACACTGAAGGACAAAGAATATGGCGAGAAAACCTGAGAAAAGTAGAAAATCAAAATTCCCACTGAGGACCCGGAATATGGCGAAAAAGCTGAAAAAGGTGGAAAATGAGAATAATAACACTGTAGGACCCAGAATATGCCAAAAAAAACCTGAAAAACGTGGAAAATTAAAAATACACTCTGTAGGACCTGAAAGAGGAAAATTACTGAACTCTTCCTGAACTCTTCAACTCAAAGTCCTCTTACCCCTCCCATCTGGAGATTGTTCCCGGAACACTCCTGAACTTTTCACCCCAGAGTACATTCCTGAACTCTTCACCCCAGAACCCGACCCCCTCCCAAATGAAAACTGTTCCAAGAACATTTTTTAGATAAGGGTCTCCTGGAACAAACCCATTCCAACCCCTCCCAACTGAAGACTGTGCCAGGAACATTCTTGAGATAAGAGTTTGAACAAACCTCAGAATACATTGCCAAAATATAGGACACGACCCCTAGGTTATGGAAAGCCCCTTGGAAAAACTCTTGGCAAAACCCCTTGGTGACATAAACTTGTACTTTCCCTGCCCTGCTCTCCCCCTTGGCTGTTTCCTATAAAAGCCTGAGAAAAACTTGGGCCGGGGTCGAATCTCCTCTATACCATGCTTGGTGTATGAGTTTCGGCCCCAGAGCTCTGGTTCATGTGCCTGCTTGTTGTTGCTTTATTAAATCTTACTCTCTACATCTTAAGTTCGGTCTCAGTGTCTTCTTGGGTTCGCGGCTGTCCCGAGACTTGAGTGAGGGTCTCCCTTCGGGGGTCTTTCATTTGGGGACTCATCCGGGATTTGCGCGACCACCCAGAAGTCCTAGACCCACTTGAAGGTAAGATTTTCTGTTCTGTCTTGGTCTGGTGTCTGTGTTCTGTTTCTGGAGGCCAGGAGGGTCTCGATCTGTAGGCCTTTGAGAGGCCATCTGAATCTGTATCTGTAGGCCTTTGAGAGGCCATCTGAATCTGTATCTGGTGCGATCGCAGTTTCGGTTTTGCGCGACGGTCTGTGCTCAGTACGAGCACCTGAGACCGTGCTCCGGGAGAGAGCGCGGGGTGGATAGGGATAGACGTGTCCGGTGTCCACCGTCCGCTCGCCCTGGGGGACGCCCCAGGAAGACAAGGGGAGGACCGGGGACGCCTGGTGGACCCCTCTGAAGGCCAAGAGACCATCACTTTGGTGGAAGGTCTAAATCGGCCGGCCTTGGAGAGGCCATCTGATTCTGTAAGTTGCCTGTGGTCGACGCGAAGTCGCCGCTGTTTTTGGTTTCTCTTTTGTCTCAGTCTTGTGTTTGCTCTTGTTGTGTCTGCTATTATTCTAGAAATGGGACAATCTGCCTCCTCTCCCCTGTCTCTAACCCTGGAGCATTGGAGAGAGGTGGGGGTCAGAGCTCACAACCAGTCGGTGGAAGTTAGAAAAGGTCCTTGGCAGACCTTCTGCACCTCCGAGTGGCCGACGTTTGGAGTGGGCTGGCCACCAGAGGGGTGCTTTTGACTTGTCACTAATCGCCGCCGTCAGGCAAATTGTTTTCCAGGAAGAAGGAGGTCACCCTGATCAGATCCCCTACATTGTGACCTGGCAGAATCTTGTTCAGTTCCCACCTCCGTGGGTCAAGCCGTGGGTCCCAATTCCTTCGAAACTGACGGTCGCGGTTGTCCAGTCCGATGCAGCTGAAAAATCCAGTCCTTCAGCACCCCCCAAGATTTATCCAGAGGTTGACGACCTCCTCTGGATGGACTCCCAACCTCCCCCTTACCCCCTGCCCCAGCAGCCGCCTGCGGCCGCCCCGCCACAGGGACCAGTAGCGAGAGGGGCTCAGGGACCGGCAGGGGGGACTAGGAGCCACAGAGGCCGAAGCCCTGGGGAGGAAGTGGGGCCAGATTCAACAGTCGCTTTGCCACTTAGAGCACATGTGGGAGGGCCAGCGCCAGAACCTAATGATCTCATTCCTTTGCAGTACTGGCCTTTTTCCTCTTCTGATTTATATAATTGAAAAACTAACCACTCTCCTTTCTCAGAAAACCCCTCTGGGCTTATTGGGCTCCTTAAGTCCCTTATGTTCTCCCATCAACCCACTTGGGAGGATTGCCAGCAACTTTTGCAGGTCCTCTTCACCACGGAGGAGAGAGAAAGGATCCTGCTGGAAGCCAGGAAGAATGTCCTGGGACAAGATGGGACCCCCACTAATCTCCCCAATCTTATGGGACTACAACACTGCGGAAGGTAGGGAGCGTCTCACGGTCTACCGCCGGACTCTAGTGGCGGGGCTCAAAGGGGCCGCACGGCGACCTACTAATTTGGCCAAGGTAAGAGAGGTCCTTCAGGGACCAGTGGAGCCGCCCTCTGTTTTCTTAGAACGACTAATGGAGGCTTACAGGAGGTATACACCGTTTGATCCCTCTTCCGAGAGTCAAAAAGCAGCCGTGGCTATGGCTTTCATTGGTCAGTCTGCCTCTGATATCAAGAAAAGGTTGCAGAGACTAGAGGGGCTCCAATATTATACTTTACAGGATTTAGTGAGAGAAGCTGAGAGAGTGTATCACAAGAGGGAGACAGAGGAAGAAAAGCAAGAAAGAGAAAAGAGAGAATTAGAAGCAAGAGAAAATCGGCGTGATCGCCGCCAAGAGAGAAACTTAACTAAGATTTTGGCCATAGTAGTAGGTGCAAAAAGGGCAGAAGATGGACAGTCAGGGTACCTGGGCAACAGGGCAAGAAGACCTCCAGGAGAACAGAAACTTCCACTTGAAAGAGACCAGTGTGCATACTGTAAAGAAAAAGGACATTGGGCCAGAAATTGCCCCAAAAGGAAGCCAAGAGGACCCAAGGTGTTGGCTATGAAAGAAGACTAGGGAAGTCGGGGCTCGGACCCCCTCCCTGAGCCTAGGGTAACACTTTCTGTGGAGGGGACTCCTGTTAATTTTTTAATAGACACAGGAGCAGAACATTCAGTCTTGACTAAACCGTTAGGACAATTAGGAAGTAAGAAGACTATGGTAATAGGAGCTACTGGCAGTAAATTTTACCCCTGGACTACTAAGAGAGTGTTAAAAATAGGAAAAAATCAAGTAACTCACTCTTTTCTTGTGATTCCTGAGTGCCCTGCGCCCCTTCTGGGACGAGACTTATTGACCAAACTTAAAGCTCAAGTTCAGTTCACCTCAAAGGGACCAGAAGTTACCTGGGGAGAGACCCCTATAGCGTGTTTGGTTTTAAATTTAGAAGAGGAATATCGCCTCCATGAGCAGGGTCCCAAACAATTGCCAGACCCTGAATGGCTATCCGCTTTTTCTGGAGTCTGGGCTGAGCAAGCAGGAATGGGATTAGCTAAACAAGTACCACCGGTCGTGGTAGAGTTAAAAGCCGATGCCTCCCCCGCCTTGGTCAGACAATACCCTATGAGTAAGGAAGCTAAAGAAGGCATCCGGCCACATATTCAGAGACTGATAGAGCAAGGAATTCTAGTGCCTTGCCAATCCCCTTGGAACACACCTCTCCTGCCAGTACGAAAGCCTGGGACTAATGATTATCGACCAGTGCAAGATTTGAGAGAAGTTAACAAGAGGGTGCAGGACATTCACCCTACCGTTCCAAATCCTTACAACCTACTAAGTTCCCTCCCGCCAGAGCGGACTTGGTACACAGTTCTAGACTTAAAAGATGCCTTTTTCTGCATTCGATTACACCCTAATAGCCAGCCACTGTTTGCTTTTGAGTGGAGGGACCCAGAAGGAGGACACACGGGCCAGCTAACCTGGATGAGGTTGCCTCAAGGATTCAAGAACTCTCCTACTCTTTTTGATGAAGCACTTCACCGGGACCTTGCGCCTTTTAGAGCGCAAAACCCTCAGATTTCTCTTTTGCAGTACGTAGATGACTTACTGGTTGCAGCCTCAACCCAGGAACTGTGCCTTGAGGGAACCAAGAAGCTCCTGAATGAACTGGGTGAGTTGGGGTACCGGGTATCAGCCAAGAAAGCTCAGTTATGTCGTACCGAGGTGACCTACCTAGGATACACCCTCCGAGACGGAAAGCGGTGGCTCACCGAGGCCAGAAAAAAGACTGTGATGCTGATCCCAACCCCCACCACCCCGCGCCAAGTACATGAGTTTCTGGGGACGGCGGGCTTTTGCAGACTCTGGATACCAGGGTTCGCAACACTGGCGGCCCCTCTATATCCACTTACTAAAGAAAAAGTCCCATTCACCTGGACTGAGGAACACCAAAAAGCCTTTGACAGCATAAAGGCAGCCCTGCTTGCAGCCCCCGCTCTGGCCTTGCCAGATTTGACTAAGCCTTTTACCCTATATGTTGATGAGCGGGCTGGAGTAGCCCGCGGGGTTTTGACTCAGACTCTGGGGCCCTGGAAGCGGACAGTGGCCTACCTATCTAAAAAGCTTGACCCAGTCGCCAGCGGTTGGCCCTCCTGCCTGAAAGCCATTGCTGCAGTAGCCCTGCTTGTTAAAGACGCTGACAAGCTTACTCAGGGTCAGCATGTGACTATAATCGCCCCCCATGCTTTGAAAAGTATTGTACGACAGCCCCCTGATCGATGGATGACTAATGCCCGGATGACCCATTACCAGAGTTTGCTGCTAAATGATCGAGTAAATTTTGCTCCACCTGCCATCCTCAATCCTGCCACCCTCCTCCCCTTGGCGGATGACTCCACTCCTGTACATCAATGTGCTGATGTCTTGGCTGAAGAAACTGGAACGAGGAGAGATCTGACTGATCAGCCTTGGCCAGGTGTGCCTGCCTGGTACACAGATGGTAGCAGCTTTGTGGTGGAGGGAAAAAGGAAAGCAGGAGCGGCAGTGGTAGATGGAAAACAGGTAATTTGGGCGAGTGGTCTTCCAGAAGGAACTTCGGCTCAGAAGGCTGAACTCCTGGCGCTAACCCAAGCTCTGCAGTTGGCTGAAGGTAAGGCGATCAACATTTACACTGACAGCCGCTATGCTTTCGCTACAGCCCATATCCATGGGGCTATCTACCAACAGAGGGGGCTACTTACCTCGGCAGGTAAAGACATTAAAAACAAAGAAGAAATTCTGGCCCTCCTAGAGGCTATACATATGCCAAAAAAAGTGGCTATTATCCATTGTCCGGGCCACCAAAAAGGACAGGATCCTGTGGCCCGAGGGAACCAGATGGCTGATGCAGCAGCAAAGCAGGCAGCTCAGGAGGTAACAATCATGGTAAAAAAAAGTCAGGTCCCTGCCAGAGCCCTCACCGGCAACCAGTCCTAATTATACTTACTCTGATGAAGATTTTAAACTATTAGATTCCATGGTTTGTCGCAAACAGGCGCAAGAATTCAATTTTAGGGGGCTAGCACAGACTGTAGATGGGCGTATTATTTTACCTACAAAAGAAGGAAGAGACTATGTCCAAAAATTACATCAACTGACTCATCTGGGATCTGATAAACTCTTACAGCTGATCAAGGGTTCCGATTATTATATTTTAAAACTCAACTCGGTGGTACAACAGGTAATTGACTCCTGCCAGGCTTGTGCTCTCACCAATGCTGCCCGACCTTACAAAGAACAAGGAAAGAGACAGCGAGGAGATCGCCCCGGAGTTTACTGGGAAGTGGAATTCACTGAAATTAAACCAGGAATGTATGGCAACAAATACCTGCTAGTGTTTATAGACACCTTTTCTGGATGGGTAGAGGCTTTTCCCACTAAGTCTGAAACCGCTCAAGTGGTGACCAAGAAGATCCTTGAAGAAATCCTACCCAGGTTTGGGATCCCCAAGGTAATTGGCTCAGACAACGGGCCCACATTTGTTGCCCAGGTAATTCAGGGATTGGCCTCACAATTGGGGACTGATTGGAAGTTACATTGTGCTTATAGACCCCAAAGCTCAGGACAGGTAGAAAGAATGAATAGGACTCTAAAAGAGACCCTAACTAAATTAGCTATTGAGACCGGCGGTAAAGACTGGGTGACCCTCCTTCCCTTTGCGCTTCTCAGAGTCCGAAACACACCTGGACGTTTCGGTCTTACTCCTTATGAAATTCTACATGGGGGACCGCCCCCTTGACTGAGTCTAGCGGGATATTGGATCCCTGTGTTGACTCTTCCTCACCCTCTGCTCTGTTTACCCATTTAAAGGCCTTGGAAGTTGTCAGAACACAGATCTGGGACCAGATCAAAGAAGCTTATGCACCGGGGACTACGGCAGTGCCCCACGGGTTCCAGGTTGGAGATTCGGTCCTTGTCAGATGACATCGCACCGGCACTCTTGAGCCTCGGTGGAAAGGACCATATCTGGCACTGTTAACAACTCCCACGGCAGTAAAGGTAGATGGAATCGCCGCCTGGATCCATGCCTCCCACGTCAAGAAGGCTCCTAGCCAGGAAAGAGGCAACCATGAAGACAACTGGACGGTGGCAGCTACTGATAATCCTCTTAAACTTCGCTTGTGCCGCAGGTGCCACCCTAAGCCTAGGGAACCACAACCCTCATGCTCCAGTTCAGCAGTCTTGGGAAGTGCTTAATAAAGAGGGAAACATTGTATGGGCAGTCACTGCAGTCCATCCCCCCTGGACTTGGTGGCCTGATCTCACACCTGACATCTGTAAGTTAGCAGTAGGATCTCCCAACTGGGACCTCCCCGATCACACTGATCTTAGTAACCCACCCCCTGAAGAGCGGTGGGTTCCGAATGGAATAGGGAGCACGTATGGATGTTCGGGGCAATTCTACCGAGCTAATCTTAGAGCTGCACATTTTTATGTTTGCCCCGGTCAGGGTCAAAGCAAAAAGCTTCAACAAGAATGTGGCGGGGCATCAGTTTATTTTTGTGGTAAATGGGCAGTGAAACAACAGGGGACACCTACTGGAAGCCTTCCTCTGACTGGGACTTAATCACGGTTAAACGAGGTAGTGGTTATGACAGGCCAAACCAAGGAGAAAGAAACCCCTATAAATATCCAGAAAATGGGTGCGATTTTAAAAACAGCCCCCCAGGGCCATGCAAAGGTAAATACTGCAACCCCCTACTTATAAAATTCACCGAAAAAGGAAAACAAAATCGATTGAGTTGGCTAAAAGGAAATAGGTGGGGTTGGCGTGTATACACTCCAACAAGAGACCCTGGGTTCATTTTTACGATCAGACTGACAGTGAGAGACCTGACAGTAACACCCATAGGGCCCAACACAGTCCTTACGGAACAGGGCCCCCCAGTTGCACCGGCTCCCCCACAAGTTCCGGCCGTACCAGCTCCACCAACTCCACAGCCCAACACAGTGGGACCCTCCCTAGGGACTAATACTTCCCTCATGAAGCCAACCTTAGTTTCCCCACCGCCCCTAGACACAGAGAGCCGTCTGGTCAGTCTAGTCCAAGGAGCTTTTTTAGTTTTAAATAGGACTAATCCTAATATGACTCAATCATGTTGGTTATGCTATGCCTCTAGGCCCCCTTATTATGAAGGAATTGCTCAGATCAGGACTTATAGTACTACTTCAGATCATTCTCAATGCCTTTGGAGGGAAAACAGAAAGCTGACTCTGGCAGCAGTTTCAGGAAGTGGGCTTTGTTTAGGCCAGGCGCCTCAGGATAAACGACACCTCTGTAATCAGACCCAGAACATCCAGCCTAGCAAAAGTGGTCAGTATCTAGTGCCCCCCATAGACACAGTATGGGCTTACAATACCGGTCTCACTCCTTGTGTATCTATGTCTGTTTTTAATAGTTCCAAAGATTTCTGCATTTTAGTTCAACATATTCCTAGACTCCTGTATCATGATGATAGCTCCTTTTTAGACAAATTTGATCACCGGGTCCGCTGGAAAAGAGAACCCGTTACCTTAACTTTGGCAGTACTTTTAGGATTAGGAGTAGCAGCAGGAGTAGGTACAGGGACCGCTGCCTTAATTAAGACCCCCCAATACTATGAAAAATTACGTACAGCTATGGATATTGATCTTAGAACTATAGAACAGTCTATAACCAACTTAGAAGAATCTTTGACTTCCCTGTCTGAAGTAGTGCTGCAAAACAGGAGAGGATTAGACTTATTATTCCTTAAAGAAGGAGGACTCTGTGCTGCCCTGAAAGAAGAATGTTGTTTCTATGTTGATCATTCAGGAGTAATCAAAGATTCTATGGCCAAACATAGAGAACGCCTAGATATACGTAAAAGAGAAAGAGAAAGCCAACAAGGATGGTTCGAAAGCTGGTTTAATAAGTCCCCTTGGCTCACCACCCTCCTCTCCACCATAGCAGGACCCTTAATTACACTTATGCTTTTGCTCACTTTTGGCCCCTGCATTCTCAATAAGTTAGTAGCTTTTATTAGAGAAAGAATAAATGCAGTACAGGTTATGGTACTAAGGCAACAATATCTGGTCCTCCAAGAGGCCGAAAACTCGCTCTAAGATTAGAGCTACTCACTAGAAGAAGGGGGGAATGAAAGAGGAAAATTACTGAACTCTTCCTGAACTCTTCAACTCAAAGTCCTCTTACCCCTCCCATCTGGAGATTGTTCCCGGAACACTCCTGAACTTTTCACCCCAGAGTACATTCCTGAACTCTTCACCCCAGAACCCGACCCCCTCCCAAATGAAAACTGTTCCAAGAACATTTTTTAGATAAGGGTCTCCTGGAACAAACCCATTCCAACCCCTCCCAACTGAAGACTGTGCCAGGAACATTCTTGAGATAAGAGTTTGAACAAACCTCAGAATACATTGCCAAAATATAGGACACGACCCCTAGGTTATGGAAAGCCCCTTGGAAAAACTCTTGGCAAAACCCCTTGGTGATGTAAACTTGTACTTTCCCTGCCCTGCTCCCCCCCTTGGCTGTTTCCTATAAAAGCCTGAGAAAAACTTGGGCCGGGGTCGAATCTCCTCTATAACATGCTTGGTGTATGAGTTTCGGCCCCAGAGCTCTGGTTCATGTGCCTGATTGTTGTTGCTTTATTAAATCTTACTCTCTACATCTTAAGTTCGGTCTCAGTGTCTTCTTGGGTTCGCGGCTGTCCCAAGACTTGAGTGAGGGTCTCCCTTCGGGGGTCTTTCAGACCCAGAATATGGTGAGAAACCCTGAAAAAAGTAGAAAATTAAAAACTCACACTGAAGGACCCCGAATATGGCAAGAAAACCTGAAAAAGGTGGAAAATGACAAAATCACACAGTAGGACCCAGAATTACGAAAAAACTTGAAAAACGTGGAAATTGAGAAAATCACACTGCAGGACCCAGAATATGGCAAGAAAACATGAAAAAAGTGGAAAATTAAAAATTCACACTGTATTACCCAGAATATGGCGAGAAATACTGAAATACGTGGGAAATTAAAAATTAACAATAAAGAATCTACAAAGTGGCAAGAAAACCTGAAAAACATGGAAATGAGAAAATCACACTATAGAACCCAGATTATGAAGTAAAAACCTGAAAAACGAGGAAAATTAAAAATTCACACTGAAGGACCCGGAATATGTCGACAAAACCTGAAAAACGATGAAAATTAAAAACTCAAACTGAAGGACCCAGAATATGGCAAGAAAACCTGAAAACATGGAAAATTAAATATTCACACTGTAGGACACAGAATATGGCGAGAAACACTGAAATAGGAGGAAAATGAGAAAATCACACTGTAGTACCCAGAATATTACAAAAAAACTTAAAAACGTGGAAAATTTAAAATTCACACTGTAGAACCCAAAATATGGTGAGAAACCCTGAAAAAAGTAGAAATTAAAAAACTCACACAGAAGGACCATGAATATGGCAAACAAAACTGAAAAAAGTAAAAAATGAGAAAATCACACTGTAGGACCCAGAATTGGGAAAAAAACTTGAAAAACGTCGAAAATTAAAAAAAAAATCACACTGTAGGACCCAGAAAATGCAGAGAAACTCTTGAAAAACGTGGAAAATTAAACATACACGCCATAGGACCCACAATATGGCGATAAACCCGGAAAAAAGTAGAAAATTAAAAACTCACACTGAAGGACCCCGAATATGGCGAAAAAACCGGAAAAACGTGGAAATGAGAAAATCACACTGTAGGACCCAGAATATGACGAAAATACCTGAAAAACGTGGAAAACTAAAATTTCACACTGAAGGACCCGGAATATTGCGAGCAAACATGAAAAATGAGGAAAATTAAAATATCACACTGAAGGACCCCGAATATGGCGAGAAAAACTGAAAAACCTGGAAAATTAAATATTCACACTGTAGGAACCAGAATATGGCGAGAAACACTGAAAAAAGTTGAAAATTAAAGATTCACACCATAGGACCAGAATATGGCAAGAAACCTTGAAAAACGAGGAAAATTAAAAATTCACACTGTAGGACCCAAAATATGCTGAGAAAATCTGAAAAAGTTATAAAATGAGAAAATCTCACTGTAGGACCTAAATATGATGAAAAAAACTTAAAAACGTTTAAAATTAAAAATTCATATTGTAGGACCCAGAATATGGCGAGAAACCTTGAAAAACGTGAAAAATTTAAAATTCACACTGTAGGACGCAGAATATGGCAAGAAACACTGAAAGAAGTAGAAAATTAAAAACTCACACTGAAGGACCCGGAATATGGCCACAAACCTGAAAAAGGTGGAAAATGAGAATTTCACACTGTAAGACACAGAAATGCGAAAAAACTTAAAAGAAATGGAAAATGAGAAAATCACACTGTAGGATCCAGAATATGCCCAGAAACCCTGAAAAATGAGGAAAAATAAAAATACGCTTTATAGGAGCCAGAATATGGCAAGAAACCCTGAAAAAAGTAGAAAATTAAAATCACTGAAGAACCCCGAATATGGCAAGAAAACCTGAAAAAGGTGGAAAATGAGAATAATCACACTGTAGGACACAGAATTGCGAAAAAACTTGAAAAACATCAAAAATGAGAAAATCACAATGTAGGACCCAGACTATGCCGAGAAACCCTGAAAACATGGAAAATTAAATATACATGCTGTAGGACCCAGAATATGGCGAAAAACTCTGAAAAAATTAGAAAAGAAAAACTCACAATGAAAGACTTGGAATATGAAGAGAAAACCTGAGAAAGGAAGAAAATGAGAAAATCACACTGAAAGGTACAGAATTGCGAAAAAACTCTTAAAAAGTGGAAAATGAGAAAATCACACTGTAGGATCCAGAATATGCCGAGAAACCCTGAAAAACATGGAAAATTAAAAATTCACACTGAAGTACCCGGAATATGGCAAGAAACCATGAAAAAAGTAGAAAATTAAAAATTCACACTGAAGGACCCAGAAAATGACGAGAAAACCTGAAAAACGAGGAAAATTAAAAACTCAAACAGAAGGACCCCGAATATGGCTAGAAAACCTGAAAAACATGGAAAATTAAATATTCACACTATAGGACCCAGTATATGGGGAGAAAAACTTTAAAAGGAGGAAAATGAGAAAATCACACTGTAGTACCCAGAATATTATGAAAAAAAACTTAAAAACTTGGGAAATTAAAATTCACACTGTAGGACCCAGAATATGGTGAGAAACCCTGAAAAAAGTAGAAATTAAAAAACTCACAAAGAAGGACCCCAAATATGTTGAGAAAACCTGAAAAAGATGGAAAATGAAAAAATCAAACTGTAGGACCCAGAATTGCGAAAACACTTGAAAAACGTCGAAAATAAAAAAAAAAAATCACACAGGACCTACAGGACCCAGAAAATGACAAGAAACCCTTGAAAAATGTGGAAAATTAAAAATACACGCCCTAGAACCCAGAATATGGCGAGAAACCCTGAAAAAAGTAGAAAATTAAAAACTCAGAGTGAAGGACCCCGAATATGGCGAGAAAACCTAACAAACGAGAAAATTAAAAACTCACACTGTAGGACCCAGAATATGGCAAATACCTGAAAAGGGTGTAAAATGAGAAAATCACACTTTAGGACCCAGAATATGCCGAGAAACCATGAAAAACATGGAAAATTTAAAATACACGCTGTATGACACAGAATAAGTCGAGACACCTTGAAAAAATAGAAAATTAAAAACTCACACTGAAGGACCCCAAATATGGCTAGAAAACCTGAAAAGGGTGGAAAATGAGAAAATCACACTGTAGGACCCAGAATTACGAAAAAACTTGAAAAACGTGGAAAATGAGAAAATCACACTGCAGGAACAAGAATATGCCAAGATAGCCTGAAAAACCTGAAAAATAAAAATTCACACTGTAGGATGTAGAATATGGTGAAAAACCATGAAAAAAGTAGAAAATTAGAAATTCACACTGTAGGATCCAGAATATGCGGAGAAAACCTGAAAAAGGTGCAAAATGAATAAATCACACTGTAGGACCCAGAATAGTATGAAAAAAACTTAAAAACGTGGAAAGTTAATAATTCACACTGTAGGACCCAGAATATGGCGAGAAACCCTGAAAAACGTGGAAAATTAAAAATACACGCTGTAGGAACCAGAATAACTGGAGAAACCCTGAAAAAATTAGAAAATTAATAACTCATACTTAAGGATCCCGATTATGGCGAGAAAACTTGAAAAAGGTTATGGAAAATGAGAAAATCACTTTGTATGACCCAGAATATGACAAAAACCCTGAAAAACGTGGAAAATAAAAATTCACAGTATCGGATCCAGAATGTGGCAAGAAACCCTGAAAAACGTGGAAAATTAAAAATAGAAATAATAAAATAAATAAATTAAGCAACCACATGATATCTTTTCTTTCTTTAGATGATACTCAGAGCTTGAAGCAGTTCACCCATGAGACCTCAGCTCTGGACATTGAGTCTGTTTCCCTAACAAGTATTAGGTCTGAACCTGAGGGGTTCTACTGCTGAGTTGTGTCCCCCACTTTAAAACAAAGTTGTTTTCAAAGGCTGCAGGTTCTTAGCACTGTTGCTTGTTACAGTTGAGTCACAGCCCTGAACTTTCAGTGGTAGTTAAAGGCACTGAGAAGGGCTTCCTATAGACATAAAAGGCCAAGTCTTTGTTATTAAAAAGTTAATCTGGATTCCCCCACCCCCTGGCATCCTAAGAATTCCTAGAAAGGAAGACAGGGACCTGGGCAGAAGGGTGCAAGGCTACTGGTGTTTGTAAGTGGTAACAGAAGGCTCTCTCTTCTTGGTACCCTACCCCAAGTTACACTGTCACTTCTTTTTCCTTGTTGTTTTGTTGGTTTGTATTCTCTACATAGCCCCTTTCCCTTCCTAACCTTGGTGGTCCTGAACCTTACTGTCCTTGAACTCATTGATTTGCCTGTCTTGCTGAGATGAAACTGTGAGCTACCATCCAGAAGGAAGCACCCTGCTGAGGTTAGATTGGGGTCTCTTCCAGTTTCCGCTATGAACATACATATGGCAGGCCTGGTCTTTCTTTTTTTCTTTTCCTTTTCTTTTTAAAGATTTATTTATTTATTATATTTAAGTATGCTGTAGCTATCTTCAGACACTCCAGAAGAGGGTGTCAGATTCTGAAGAATCTAAATCATTCTTATTGTCTGCATATGATGTATATAAACACAGCCTCACATATACTTTAAAAAAAAATGAAAGATGGGGCTACAGAGAGGGCTCAACAATTAAGAGCATTGTCTCCTATACCAGAGAACCTGGGCTCAATTACCAGTATATATATGTTGGCCCATCTCCAGTTCCAGGGGATCTAATACTCTGTTCTGGAGTCTGTGGGCACAGCATTCACATGCAAAACACCCTTACACTAAAAATAAAATATATCATTGAGAGAGAGGAGAGAGAGGGGGTGAGAGAGAGGGTAGGTAATCATACCTCCTGACGAGTTTGAAGACCTGAGCTTCATCACTTACACAAATAAATAAATGCAAAATATTTTTTATAAATTAACTCTGCCATTTACCTTTAAAAATTCCTAGAAAACAAGTTCTATGAGCAACAGTTATATTTACTATATCTAAAGGAGAGTCATGAGCATATTCTCTAAATAGAAAAAGGTCTGTTAGTCTTAGAAATGGAAAAGACACACCAAGGAAGGTTTGCAATTACATCATGAGGCAACTCAGCCCAGCTCTTAGGTTGGAAATAAGACTCGAGAATAGGATACACCTGAAGACAGACAGCCATTGCATTTTGTTTTAGAGGCTGAAAGGATACACCTGAAGACAACCATTGCTTTGTGTGCTTGATGGTAATCTGGTATTTTTTTTTTTAATTTTTAAAAACGTTTTATCCTCTTTCTTTCTTTCTTTCTTTCTTTCTTTCTTTCAATTATTATTTTTTTCTCAGAACGGGTTTTTCTGTGCAGCCCTGGCTGACTTGGAACTCCCTCTGTAAGCCAGGGTGACCTTGAATGCAGAAATCTGCCTGAGGCTAAAGGTGTGTTCCACAATTGCCTCAGCTCTACTCTAATTCTGTGTATGTATGTATATATGTATGAATAGAAGTAATATTAATCCATTAATATTTCTTTTTCCTAAAATTCATGTCATTCCTCCTTATCTTTCTCTCTCACTCCCTGTTTGTGTGCATGTGTGTGTTAGTCTAGGGTACACAGATTAAAGAAATCATATTTCCGACGGATTCTTGGAAATAAACAAGGAAGCCGGGTGTGGTGGAGCACCCCTTTAATCCCAGCACTTGGCAGACAGAGGCCGGCAGATTTCTGCATTCCAGGCCATCCTGGTCTACAGAGTGAGTTCCAAGACACCCAGGGCTACACAAAGAAACACTGTCTTGAACGCCCCTCCCTCCTAAAAATAATAAAGAAGTAATAGACAAAAAGCAAGAGAAAAACATGTGGCCATGGCTGCTGGTGGCTTTTCAGTGACTCCTCACCCTTCTGCACTGGATTCAGTTAAGTTCTATTCCACTAGTAGCTGGGAAAGAAGGGGAAGAAACAGAAGCAACCTGGAACAATAGGTCTCGTGACGGCCAGCCACCTCCATCTTGAGAAGGGTGGTCAGTCAGCAGACAAGATGTCCGCCATCCACATGTCGCCTTTCAGCATGGTGAGGTCAATGTGTCAATGTTCAACCGAGTGACAGAACAAGGAAGTAGACATGCAGACAACAGACATGCAGGCACACCACCTCCCTTCCCTTCTGTTGTTTGGGAAAAGACACACAATTTTTATTATTTACAGTAAGCCTTAAAAAGCACTCTGACAGCCTCGCAGATATCTACCTTCTATGTGATTAGAATTTCCGTTTTTTTTTTTTTTTCATTAATTCTCAGGAGTTGCATGGTGACATGTCCTAGGTTATGGTGCCCTCTTCTGGCATGTAGTCTTATAGGCAGCGATAGAGCACACACACACACACACACACACACACACACACACACACACACACACACACTTACATTGAAAACTAATAGTAATAAGAACAACAAACAAACAAGCAGGCAAGCAAACAAACAAACAAACAAACAAATATATAAATAAGAGGGAAAAAGAGATTCTGGCTTCTGCCAGACTGTGTGGGTGGCAAAGGCAGGCAGGCAGAGAGGACCTCTGTGAGTTTGAGGCTACCAAAGCCTACACTGATAGTTCCAGAACAGACTGCCTGGGCTACACCAAGAGAAACCCTACCTCGAGGCAAAAGAAAACAAAAGCAGAGAAGGTTCTGGCTTTTATTTTACTGACCTGTCTGTCTCTCTTTCTTTCACCAGGCTGGCCTCAAACTCAGAAACTGACTGCCTCTGCCTCCCGAGTGCTCTCACTGAATGTCGGGTTTTCTAAGTCTTACCTTGCTCTTGGTGTCTGTTCTCAGCTGTGAAACCCTAATTAACACATGAAGTCAGTCCTGGGTCAGCCAAAGCTACAGACTGAGGCCTTATCTAAAACCAAATAAAAACAAACAAAACAACATATAGAAATAATAAAATACATAAATTAAGCAACCACATCATATCTTTTCTCTCTCTAGATGGTACTCAAAAATTGCAGCAGTTTGCCTGTGAGACCTCAGCTCTGGACACTGAGGCTGTTTCCCTACCAAGTAATAGGGCTGAACTTGAGGAGCTATACAGCTCAGTTGTGTCCCCTGCTTTTTTTTTAAAACGAGTTGTTTTCAAAGGCTGCAGGTTCTTACCACTGTTGCTTGTTACAGATGAATTATAGCCCTGAACTTTCAATGGTACTTAAAGGCACAGACAGGTGCTTCCTATAGACATAAGAGCCCAAGTCTTTTGGTCATAATCAGTGGAATAACCTGGGCGGAAGATTGCAAGGCTTCTTGAGTTTGTAAGTGGTAACAGAAGGCTTTCTTTTGTTGGTACCCTATCACAAGCTACACTGTCTATTCTTTTTCCTGGTTAGTGTTTCCTTGCTTTGTTTTCCCTACATAGCTCCTTTTTCTTCATAGCATTGGCTGTCCTGAACCAAGCAGTCCTTGAAATCAGTGATTTGCCTGTCTTGCCTGGATTACACTCTGAGCTACCCCCCAGAGGGAAGCAACCTGCTGGGGTTAGACTTCTCTCTCCCCAGTTTCCCCTATGAACATGCAAATGGCAGTCCTGCCTGGTCTTTCTTTTTTTTATCCTTTTTAAAAAAAGTTTATTTATTTATTTATGTATTTATTAGATATAAGTACACTGTAGCTGTCTTCAGACACTCCAGAAAAGAGTGTCAGATTCTGGACAATCTAAATCCCTCTTATGGTCTGCATATGATGTACATAAAAACAGCCTCACATATACTTGTAAAAATTTAAAGATGGGTGGGGCCACTGAAAGGTCTCAACAATTAACAGCATTGTCTCCTCTTCCAGAGAACCTGGGCTCAACTACCAGCAACTCTATGGTGGCCCATCTCCAGTTCCAGGTGATCTGATACTCTGTTCTGACTTCTGTGGGCACAGTATACACATGCAAAACACCCTTACCCTAAAAATAAAATACATCATTGAGAGAGAGAAAAGAGGGCTTTTGAGAGAGAGAGAGGAGAGGTCATCGTACCTCTTGACAGGTTTGAAAAATCAGAGCTTCATCACTCACACAAATAAATAACTGTAAAATATTTTTTAAACAAACTCTGCCATTTACCCTTAAAAATATTAAGAAAACAAGTAAGTTCTATGAGCAACAGTTATATTTACTGTATCTAAAGGATAGTCATGAGCATATTCTCTAAACAAAAAAAGGTCTGGTAATCTTAGAAATGGAAAAGAGAAACCAAGTCTTTCTTCATATAAAAGCATACAGTAAGTGAACATTTAAAACTACAAGAGGCTACAGTGTGCCATGGCTGTGGAGATTGGTCCAACCTTGGGAAAGTCACACGTGAACCCCTTTAAGTTGGGGTTGCAGGGAGGTGATGATTGGTTCCTTCTATGCTGGTTCTTTTGTGCCTCTTCCTTCCACGATTAGGAAGGTTTGCAATTACATAATGAGGCAGCTCAGCCAAGCCCTTAATTTGGAAATAGGACTAGAGGATAGGATACACCTGAAGACAGACAGCCATTGCTCTGTGTTCTTGATGCTTCAATGGAAGCATCTGGTATTCTGTGTGCAGTGTGATAGGTCCTATTCCAGAGGCATAGGTAAGAACTAGATTCCTGGCACTCTGACAGAAAAGGACCTAGGAAAAGCCCCGAAGGTGGGTGTGGATAGGACATTGCCTGAGCCTCCTTTGGCTCAGATCCGTACCCCTGGATTAGTTGGACCCTCACTAGCATCCCAAACTTAACCCTATGACATCTAGGTTAGTCATTTGAGCTCTAGTTGGATTCCCTTGACTGACCTGTTGGCCCCTATGGCCACCCTAAGTCAGCTCCCAGATCCTGTGCCACCTAGGCTCAGACTTGACAGGCTATGTCTGTTAACAACAAAATCAGGGTGCCAGACTCACAGGAGACATTTCTTACATTTAGATTACGTTCAGTTTGGGGGAAACAGAGGACAACACAGACGTCGGTTGAGGCCAATATACAGTTTAGTAAGCAAATACTGATCATATGCGCAAAGACCTGCTACAGCGATGGAAACAGGTTTAACCATGCTCCTCCAGTGCCGGCCATGGCTTTGTCTGTCTGCATTGTATTTCTATGATATGCCAACGGAGCAGGTGCTCACCAAGGATTTGCTCTGGGGATGCTTACCCAGTGGTGGTCACAATTAGTAAACTTCTAGGCTAAATAACAGTTCCCCATCTAGCACAGTCGTTAGAGCACGAGATTATTAATCTCAGGGTCGTTGGTTTGAGCCCGAAGTTGGAGGAGATGTTATTTTAGTTGGGTCTCGACTTGAGACAATGCTGGCACTTCCCAGGAGTGCCCCATGGTTGGGGTTCTGCTTTCTGTATCTCTGACATTAGAACTGGAGGTAGGGAGCATTTGGTGGGTCTTTTGCTCTGCTTGAAGCAGCACTGGGTGTACTAAATTGCAGTGGGTGCAAGTGTTACAGACTCTACACTAGTTTTGACATTCTCGAGCAATTGGGGCACTGGGTAGTCTTGGATTACCCTTTTCGGGTAGATCTGAAACTCAATTCTTTTGGTGTTTACTGAATTCAACCAGAGGATTCCAAGATATCCCTCTTAGAAAGACTAGCTGGAGCTTCTATTTAAGGCTTGTTGGTCCTACCCATAGAGGATTCTCGCTTAGGGTCTGAGAGGATCTTCCTAAGTTCAAAACTTGAACCAGTCCTCTTCTTTTGCCAATCAAACCCTGAGGATTAAAAGTCAACCTTGGCTCCTTAGAAGGTATGACTAAACAAATGAAAATGGAAATTCGTAAGTACCCAAAGTGGTATTTTTGGTTGGTTTCTTTGGACCTTGTTTTCTGTTTTAGGTTGAGTCTTGTTCCTTTACTTTAGGCTGCTCCTGACAAAGTCAAGGATAGCTGCATTTCTAATCTTCATGCCTTCACTTCTTGTGTGCTGGAAAGATAGGCATGTGTATTAATCTGGTGTTCAGGTTGGAACCCAGGCTTAGGCAAGCAATTAGATGAGCTACAGCATCAGCTCATAACTCAAAATGTCCACCAAGAATTGCTGGCATTATTCAAATTAGCCTGAAGGATACAAATATTGGAAAATGATGGAATTAAAAAAAATCAATCCAGCTGCTCTGGCAAATCAGGGAGAACTGGAGCAGGCCTCTGAGATGCACCAGCTTCTAGTCAGGTCTTTAGTGTATTTGACATACCCTGAGCTACATGAGAAGAAACACAAATAGCTAAAAAAGGATTGTGAGAATAGCTGCAAGACATGTGGCTGGCAAATAAAAACTGCTTTGAAATTTGCCAGTAGCCCTAAAGTGCAAATCTGGTTCCAGATCACTGGCCTTTAATCATCACTAGTTTGCTTGGGTCTAACCCACAGGACCCAAAAAGTAGTCAAGAGACTGTGACCTCTTCAGATTTGCTGGACTAGCATTTTTCAGGTCCCCTGGTGCGCAGATCTAAGAAAGGAGAGGTGCTGCCAAACCTGGCTAGGGTCTCAGCTTTGCAAATCTGCCTTGGAACTTCCCTTTTTTCCATAATCTCCATAAAAAGGCAAAGGATTTTTACATTTAAGAAGTCCTTGCACTTCGGATAGGAATCATACTCCAAGAACCACCTTCAGACCTCTGGCCTCTGTAGAGTCCTGACTGAGCCTGGGTCTCCCAGCTCAGTGTTTTGAAATCACAAGGTGGATTCCTGTGCAGAGAATGAATAGATGTGAGTAGGAGGAATGAGTCCTTCTAGGGTTCTGTGAGCTGGAAGGCGCGCAGTGTGGATTTAACCGAACAAGCCTCAGATTCCGCCGAATTTTCACCACTGGGTAAACTGCCAGATACCATGAAAGAAGAGAGGGACTCCTCTAAGGAGTTGCTTCGGGCATCTCTCTGGGGTGGGAGGCTTGATTCAAACCCTGATACCTCTGGTGCTCTGGTGTCTATACTTCCAGGCTCCCGGCGAAATCTTCAAGGACCTGAACAGTGGCCAGGCTTCCAAGGTGGCATTCAGTCCTGCGACTGTACCTGTGGGATGCAGAGAAGGCCCTGATTTCTTCTATCCAGCCTTACAGAATCAGCTGAGCTCTTTCCTTTTTCAGTAGGGGGCTGCCCCAACTTCTCTCTCAGCATCACTTTCATGTGCTTAGCTAATAGGCAAAAGTAACTGTTAGCTACTTTTAGAAGAGGCAAAAGTAGGTGTTAGCTGAAAGAAGAGGTCATTAATAAGGGAAGAACTAAATACACTTAGTTCTTTTGTCCACTGCCCCCACAACCCCGGCCCCCTGGCTGGTTCCCAGGCTGACTTTGAAATCTCCTTAACCTAGCCTCCGAAGTACTGCCCATACAGGAGTGAGTGATATCCATGTCACTTCATGTTTTTAGTAACAACCTCACAAAGGCAAATTTAGTCTATTCTGGTCTACATGGCTGATAAAACCCGAGAGAGGGTTTATTTTTGTTTTTTAAATAAAACAAGCTGTGATGGATCAGCTCCTATCAGTGCGAAAATCTTTTACTTCCCTCGACTAGAGAGGGAGGCAGAAAACAGACTAGAAGATGGATGAGCAGGCAGGCCAAAAGAAGAGAGGTTGCTTGTTTGACAGTGACTGTGGACTGAAATAATGATTGGGGACCTGGGAGGGTCCAGGGAGATTGATAATTTTAGTGAATTATCCCGGTTAATTAATGGGAGATCTTCGGTTTGATTTTCTATTTAAGAGTAAGAGCCAGTTCTGTGACTTCTAGCATTCTTTCAAGGTGAGAAAAAGACTACTGTTGGACTATGATTTGGGCTCCAGCAAATTGGTCTGTGATTTAGGGAGCACTCTGAAAGAAAAAAAAAAAACAGATACTTTGAGTCTAAGAGCAGCGATTGTTGGGAGAACCTTCCTGGAATAAGCACACGGAAACAACTGAGAGTGGAAGAGAGATGTCAAAGGTGGACCGAAGCCAAGACAGCTCCTGCAAGTCTTTGTAATTTCATTTTATACTTTAAAACCATAAGGTGGGGTGGACAAGCTAGTGTTTAAGTGCTGGCATCAGTCAGCAGGCTGGGAAGGGCAATGGGCCACTGCCTCACCTGGCTCTTTAGGCCTCTCTGGTTCAGGTAGCAAGTGAAGCTGGGCTCTGCAAACAGAGTGCAAGCAACACTTTAGTAAACAACTAAGGAAATCAATAAATTGACACCAAATAATTGTTTTGGTAAAGCTAGTTTTACTTCGCTATATTCTGGGAAATGGACTGGTCACTCACTGTGTCTTTGATAACGTATGTCTTGTTAGTGACTCTCCTTTCCTTCCTTTGTCCTTCCATCTTTTTCTATTTCCTTCCACCGTCTCCTCCTTACTCCCATCCTCCTTCCTTCTGTTGCACTGAAGAGTGCAGAGTGGCTATTGGCATGGTTTGTGAAGAATTACCCCTAAGAGTACTGCTCCAGGTGTTTGTGTTCTTGCTAGAGTATCAGCTGGCTTTAAACTACAGAGTCATCAACCTGGAGGAGGAAGGGAGAGGAGGTCAAAGGCAGCAATAGAGTCTAAGCTGGAGCCAAGAGACTCTGTTCTATTTTCTTAATCGATTGTCTTCTAGACAGCATCTTGGCACACAGCTCAAGATGGACTTGATTTCTCTGCCCCTTGCTCTTTCTTTCCCTCTCCACTTCTCCCATTTTCCCAGGCAGGCTTCACATCCAATACACAACCAAGGATGATCTCAACCCCTCCACCCTTTAAAATGTATTAATCATTTCACTTGTTTATATTTCAAGTGTTATCCCCCTCCTGCTCTCCCCTCCCTGAGGCCCAACTTTTCCCCCTCCCCACCCAGCGACTCCCACCTAATCCCTCTAGTATCCCCCTTCTCTGGGGTATCAAGCCTCAACAGGACCAAGTGCCACCCCTCCCACTGACGCCAGACAAGGTAGTTCTCTGCTACATAAGTATTTTTAGTCATGAACCCGCCCATGTATACTCCTTTAGTTGGTAGATTACTCCCTGGGAGCTCTGAGGGGTCTGGTTAATTGATACTGTTGTTAGTCCTGTGGGGTTGCCATCCCCTTCAGCTCCTTCAGCCCTTCCCCTAATTTTTCCATTGGGGTCCCCACACTCAGTCCAATAGTTTCTGTGAGTTTCTCCATCTGTCTTAGTCAGTTGCTGACAGAGGATCTCAGAGGATACACAGACATACAAGGCTCCTGTCTGTAAGCACATCTTGGCATCAGCAGTAGTGTTGGGATTTTGTATCTGTGGGTAGAATACAGTGCAATAGTCTCTGGATGGCCTTTCTTTCAGTCTCTGCTCCATTTTGTCCCAAAATTTCCTTTAGACAGAGACAAATTTCGGTATTTTTTTTAAATGGGTGGGTGTCCCCATCCCTCAACTGAGTCCCATGTCCATCTCCTGGATGTAGTCCCTTCAGGCTCCATCTCCCCTGTATTTCAGCTGTTGTTATCCCATTGAGTTCTGGGAACCTCTTGAATTCCTGGCATCTGGGAATTTCTAGTGCATCTCCTAGTTCCCCAAACCCTGCTGCTACTTATTCCTATTCATTCTCCTGGCCCTCTAGACGTCTCTCCTCTCTCCTCCCATACCTGACCCTGTCCTTCCTTCTTTCTTCCCCTCCCTTTCTCTCTCCCACCCTGATACCCCCTTCCTCTGCCTGCCATGATTATTTTGTTACCTCTTCTAAGTAGGTTTGAAGAACCGACACTTTGGTCTCCCTTCTTGTAAAACTTCATTTGACTTTTAGTTGTCGCATGGGTATTCTGAGCTTTTGGGCTAAAATCCACTTATCGGTGAGTACATACCATGCAAGGCCTTTTGGATTTGGGTTACCTCACTGAAGCAAATATTTTCTAGTTCCATCAATGTGCCTACAACGTTTATGATGCGATCATTTTTTAATATCTGAGTAGTATTCCATTGTGTAAATGTACCACAGTTTCTGTAACAATTCTTCCATAGAGGGACATCTGGGTTGTTTCCAGCTCATGGTTATTAAAAATTAGGGTTCAGTGAACACATTGGTGCACGTATCTTTGTTCTGTGTTGGAGCATCTTTAGAGTATATGACAACACACTGGAGCATGTGAAACCACAGTGGAGAATGTGACACCACAGTGGAGCATTGTGACACCACAGTGGAGAAATGTGACACCACAGAGGAGTAGGGTGACAGCACCTTGGAGCACTGTGACAACGAAGAGGAGCACTGTGACACCACAGAGGAGCACAATGACACCACAGTGGAGGAGTGTGACAACAGAGTAGAGCAGTGCAACATCAGAGTGGAACACTGTGACATCACTGTAAAGCACTGTAAAGCACTGTGACACCACGGTGGAGCACTGTGACAGCAGAGTGGAGTACTGTGACCCGAGAGTGGAGCACTGTGACACTACAGTGCAGCACTGTGACAGCACAGTGGACCACTGTGACAGCACAGTGGACCACTGTGGCATCAGAGTGGAGCATTGTGACATGACAGTTGAGCACTGTGACACGACAGTGCAGCAGTGTGACAGTGAGGGGAGCACACTTACATCTCTGTGGAGAACTGTGTTAGAGGGGTGGAACACTGTGACACAATAGTGTAGCAGTGTGACACCACAGTGGAGCACTGTGACAACACAGAGCAGCACAGTGACAGTAGAGTGGAGCACTGTGACATGACAGTGGAGCACTGTGATACCACAGTAGAGCACTGATAAACCACAGTGAGCACTGTGACACAACAGTGGACCACTGTGATACCACAGTGCAGCACTGTCTCCCCACAGTGAACCACAATGAAACTACAGTGGAGAACTCTGACAACACAGTGGAGCATGTGACACCACAGTGGAGCATTGTGACACCAGAGTGGAGAACTGTGATACCACAGTGGCATACTGTGACACCAAAGTGGAGCATTGTGACAACGAAGTGGAGCACTGTGCCACCACAGTGGAGCACTGTGAGATCACATTAGAGCAGGGTGACAACAGCTTAGAGAAGTGGGACATCACAGTGGAGCATTGTAAAACCACAGTTGAGCACAGTGACAGAGAAACCCTAAAAAACGTGAAACATAAAAAATAACACTGTAGGAACTGAAATATGGAAAGAAAAAGTGAAAATCATCAAATATGAGAAAATCACACTGTAGACCTTGAATATGACAATAAACCCTGAAAAACGTCAAAAATTAAAAACTCACAATGTAGGACCTGGAATATTGTGAGAAACCCTGAAAAACAGTGGAAATTTAAAAACTTACACTCTACGACCAGGTATATGGCAACAAATACTGAAAAATGTGAAAAATGATAAACTCAAACGGTAGGAACAGAAATATGACGAGAAACCCTGAAAAACGTGGAAATTTAAAAACAAACACTGTAGGACCTGGAATATGGAAAGAAACACTGAAAAAAAAGTGGAAAATGAGAAATTCACGCTGTAGGACCTGGAATGTGGGAAGAAACCGGGTAAAAGGTGAAAAATGAGACAACCACACTGTAGGACCTGGAATGTTTCTAGAAACCCAGAAAGAGGGGAAAAATGAGAAAATCATAATGCAGTACCTGGAATATCGCAAGAAACCCTGAAAAACCTGAAAAATTAAAAACTTACCCTGTAGGACCTGGAATATGGCAAGAAAACAGAAATTCATTGAAAATGAGAAAATCACACTGTAGGACCTGGAATATGGAGAGAAACCTTGAAAAACGTAGAAATTAAAAACTCACACTGTAGGACCTGGAATATGGCGAGAAAACCTGAAGAACGTGGAAAATAAAAATATAACAGTGTAGGACCAGAGACATGGCAAGAAAATATGGTGGCTCACAACCATCCATAACGAGCTGGCTCCCCCTTCTGGAGTGTCTGAGGACAGCTACAGTGTACTTACATATAATAAATAAATAAATCTTTAAAAAAAAATAAAATGAGAAAATAACACTGCAGGACCTGGTATAAGGCTAGAAACACTGAAAAATGAGAAACTCAAACTATAGGACTTGGAATATGTTGTGAAACCTTGACAAACATGGAAAATTGAAAACTTACACTATAGGACTGGGAATATGGCAAGAAATCCTGAAAATCATGAACAATGAGAAAATCAAACTGTAGAAGCTGGAATATGGCAAGAAACCCTGAAACACGTGGAAAATTAAAAACTCACACTGTAGGTCCTGGAATGTGGCGAGAAACTCTAAAAAACATGGAAAATGGAATTTAAAACTATAGGAACTGGATATGGTGAAAAACTCTGAAAAATGTGGAAAATTAAAAATTAAACCTGTAGGACATGGAATATGGCGAGAGACCCTGAAAAACGTTGAAAATGAGAAAATGACACTGTAGGACTTGGAATATAGTAAGAAAACCTTTAAAAAGTGGAAAATAAAAAAACTAACAGTGTAGGACCTAAAATATTACAAGAAAACTTCATAATCCTCAAAAATGAGAAATCAAACTGTAGGACGTGGAATATGGCAGGAAAACCTGAAAAAAATTGAAAATAAAAAACTCACACCCAATAACCTGCAAATTATGAAAAATGAGAAAATCACAGTGTAGGACCTGGAATATGGAGAGAAACACTGAAAGACTTGGAAAATGAGAAACCCAAACTGTAGGACATGGAATATGCTGAGAAACCCTGAAAAACGTGGAAAATTAAAAACTCACACGGTTGGATCTGGAATATGTTGAGAAAACCTGAAAAAGGTGGAAAATAAGAAACTCACTCTGTAGGACCTGGAATATGGCAAGAAACCCAGAAAAAGGTGGAAAATGAGAAAATAACTCTGCAGGACCAGGTATACGGCTAGAAACACCGAAAAAGAGAAACTCAAACTATAGGACTTGGAATATGTCGAGAAACCTTGACAAATATGGGAAATTGAAAACTTATACTATAGGACTGGGAATATGGCAAGAAAACCTGAAAAATCACAGAAAAAGAGAAAATCACACTATAGAATCTGGAATATGGCAAGAAACCCTGAAACACGTGGAAAATTAAAAACTCACACTCTAGGACCTGGAATATGGTGAGAAGACTGAAAAATGTGAAAAATGAGAAACTCAAACTATAAGAACTGGAATATGGAAAGAAAACCTTAAAATTGTGGAAAATGAGAGAATCACACTGTAGGACCTGGAATATGGTGAGAAATCCTGAAAAACGTGGAAAATTAAAAACTCACACTCTAGGACCTGGAATATGGCAAGATTCCCTATAAAACGTGGAAAAGGAGAAACTCACACTGAAGGACCTGGAATGTGGCAAGAAACCCTGAAAGAGTTGGAAAGTGACAAAATCAAACTGCAGGACTTGGAATATGGCGAGTAACCCAGAAGGAGGTGGAAAATGACAAAATCACACTGCAGGACTTAGAATATGGGGAGAAAACCTGAAAAAATCGGATAATTAAAAAACCTAAAAATAATGAAAAATGAGAAAATCACACTGCAGTACCTAGATTATGGCAAGAACCCCTGAATAATGTGAACAATAAGAAACTCAAATGGTAGGATATGGAATATGGCAAGAAACACTGAAAACCGTGGAAAATTAAAAACTCACACTGAGGGCTGGTGAGATGGCTCAGTGGGTAAGAGCACCCGACTGCTCTTCCAAAGGTCCAGAGTTCAAATCCCAGCAACCACATGGTGGCTCACAACCATCCGTAAAGAAATCTGGCGCCCTCTTCTATAAAAAAAAAAAAAAAACAAAAACTCACACTGAAGGACCTGGGATATGGCGAGAAAACCTGAAAATCATAAAAAATGATAAAATCTCACTGTAGGACCTAGAATATGGCAAGAAACACTGAAAAACGTGGAAAATAAGAAATTCAAACTGCAGGACCTGGAATATGGCAAGAAAGCCTGAAAAACGTGGAAAATTAAAAACTAACATTGTAGGAACAGGAATATGGAGAGAATACCTGAAAAACGTGGAAAATAAGAAACTCACATTGTAGGACATGGTTTATGGCAAGAAACCCTGAAAAAGTTGGAAAATTAAAAACTCACACTCTAGGATCTGGAATATGGCAAGAAAACCTGAAAATCATGAAAAATGAGAAAATCACACTGTAGGATATGAAATATGGCAAGAAACAATGAAAAACATGGAAAATGAGAAATTCAAACTGCAGAACGTGGAATATGCTGAAAAGACCAGAAAAACGTGGAAAATGAGGAACTCAAACTGCAGGACCTATAATATGGCGAAAAACTCTGAAAAACGTTGAAAATGAGAAATTCACACTATAGGACCTAGAATATGGAAAGAAACCCTGAAAAACATGGAAAATAAAAAACTCACACTGTAGGATCTGGAATATGGGAAGAAAACTGAAAATCATGAAAATTGAGAAAATCATACTATAGGATCTGGAATATGAAGAAAACCATGAAAAACGTGGAAAATTAAAAACTCGCACTGTAGGACATGGAATATGGAAAGAAATCCTGAAAAAGTTGGAAATTTAAAAACTCACACTCTAGGACTTGGAATATGACAAGAAACTCTGAAAAATGTGGAAAATTAAAATCAAACAGTGAATGACCTGGAATATGGCAAGAAACCCTGAAAAACGTGGAAAATGAGAAACTCACACTATAGGACCTGGAAAATGGAGAGAAACCCAGAAAAAGGTGGAAAATGAAAAAATCACACTGATGGACCTGGGATGTGTCTAGAAACCCAGAAAGAGGGGAAAAATGAGAAATCATACTGAAGTACCTAGAATATCGCGAGAAACCCCGAAAAATGTGGAAAATTAAAAACTTACCCTGTAGGACCAGGAATAGGGCAAGAAAACCTGAAAATCGTTGAAAAGGAAAAATCACACTGTAGGACCTGGAATATGGCCAGTAACTATAAAAACGTGGATAATTAAAAAATCAAACTAAAGGCCTGGAATATGGCAAGAAATCCTGAAAAATGTGGAAAATGAGAAAATCACACTGTAGGACCAGGAATATGCCGAGAAACCCTGAAAAACATGAAAATTAATAATTCACACTGTCGGACCCAAATATATGCCAAGAAACCATGAAAAAAGTGGAAAAAAGAGAAAATCACACTGTATTACCCAGAATTTGGCGAGAAATACTGAAAAACGTGGAAAATTAAAAATTCACACTGAAGGACCCCAAATATGGCAAGAAAACCTGAAAAAGGTTGAAAATGAGAATTATCTCACTGTATAAACCAGAATTGCGAAAAAACTTGAAAAACGTTTTAAATGAGAAAATCACACTGTAGGACCCAGAATTACGAAAAAACTAGAAAAACGTGGAAAATGAGAAAATCACACTACAGGACACAAAATATTCCGAGAAACCCTGAAAAACGTGAAAATTAAAAATTCACACTATCGGGACAGAATATGGCGAGAAACCCTGAAAAAAGTAGAAAATTAAAAACTCACAGTGAAGGAACACAAATATGGCAAGAAAACCTGAAAAAGGTGGAAAATGAGAAAATCACACTGTAGGACACAGAATTACAAAAAAACTTGAAAAACGTAAAAAATGAGAAAATCACACTGTAGAACCCAGAATATGCCGAGAAAACCTGAAAAACCTGAAAATTAAAAAATCACACTATCGCACCCAGAATATGGTGAGAATCCCTGAAAAAAGTAGAGAATTAAAAACTCACAGTGAAGGATCCCAAATATGGCGAGAAAACTAGAAGAAGATGGAAAATTAGAAAATCACACTGTAGGACCCAGAATGACTATAAAACTGAAAAACGTGGAAAATTAAAAAGTCAACACTGCAGGACCCAGAATGTGCTGAGAAACCCTGAAAAACCTGAAAATTAAAAATTCACACTGTCAGACCCAATATATGGCAAGAAACCATGAAAAAAGTGGAAAATGAGAAAAATCACACTGTGTTACCCAGAATATGGTGAGAAATACTGAAAAATGTGGAAAATTAAAAATTCACACTGAAAGACCTGGAATATGGCAAGAAAACCTGAAAAACGTGGAAATGAGAAAATCACACTGTAAGACTTGGAATATGACGAAAAACCCTGAAAAACGTGGAAATTTTAAAAAAAAACACGATGTAAGACACAGAATATGTCAAGAAACCCTGAAAAATTAGAAAATTAAAAACTCACATTGAAGGACCCCAAATATGGCGAGAAAACCTGAAAAAAGCAGAAAATTAAAAAATTACACTGTATTACCAAGAATCTGATGAGAAACACTGAAAAACGTGGAAAATTAAAAATTCACACTGAGGACCTGGAAAATGGCAAGAAAACCTGAAAAACGTGGAAATGAGAAAATCACACTGTAGGACACTGAATATGACGAAAAACCCTGAAAAACTTGAAAAATTATAAATTCACAGTGAAGGACCCGGAATATGGTGAGAAAACCTGAAAAACAAGGAAAATTAAAAACTCACACTGAAGGACCCAGAATATGGCGAGAAAACCAGAAAAAGGTGGAATATGAGAATAATCATACTGTAGGACACAGAATTGCGAAAAAAACTTGAAAAACTTCGAAAATGAGAAAATCACACTGCAGGACCCAGAATATGCCGAGAAACACTGAAAACGTGGACAATTAAAACTACAAGCTGTAGGACCCAGAATATGCCGAGAAACCCTGAAAAATTAGAAATGTAAAAACTGATACTGAAGGACCCCAAATATGGCAAGAAAACCTGAAAAAGGTGGAAAATGAGAAAATCACACTGCAGTAACCAGAATATGCCAAAAAAAATTGAAAAAGGTGAATATTAAAAATTCACATTATCAGTCCCAGAATATGGCGAGAAACCATGAAAAAAATGGAAAATCAAAAATTCACAATGTAGGACCCAGAATATGACCAAAAAACCAGAAAAACTTGGAAAACAATATATTCACACTGAAGGACACATAATATGGCAAGAAAACCTGAAAAACGTGGAAAATAAAAAAAAACATGATATAAGACACAGAATATGTCAAGAAACCCTGAAAAATTAGAAAATTAAAAACTCACACTGAAGGACGCCAAATATGGCGAGAAAACCTGAAAAAAGTAGAAAATTAAAAATTCACACTGAAGGACCCAGAATATGGCGATAAAACCTGAAAAACGAGGAAAATAAAAAACTCACAATGAAGGACCCAGTATATGGCAAGAAAACCTGAAAAAGGTGGAAAATGAGAAAATCACACTGTAGGACCCAGAATTGCGAAAAAACTTGAAAAATGACGTAAATGAGAAAAATCATACTGTAGGACCCAGAATATGAAGAAAAAACCTGAAAAACGTGGAAAATTAAAAATACACGCTGTAGGACACAGAATAGGTGGAGAAACTCTGAAAAATTAGAAAATTAAAAATTCACTGAAGGACCCCAAATATGGTGAGAAAACCTGAAAAAAGTAGAAAATTAAAAATTCATACTGAAGGACCCCCGAATATGGCGAGAACACTTGGAAAAGATGGAAAAAGAGAATAATCACACTGTAGTACCCAGAATTGTGAAAAAAAAATTGCAAAATCGTCGAAAATGAGAAAATCAAACTGTAGGACCCAGAATATGACTAGAAATACTGAAAACGTGGAAAATTAAAAATACACGTTGTAGGACCCAGAATATGGCCAGAAACACTGAAAAAAGTAGAAAATTACAAACTCACACTGAAGGACCCCAAATATGGGGAGAAAACCTGAAAAAGGTGGAAAAATGAGAAAATCACACTGTAGTACCCTGAATTACAAAAAAACTTGAAACAAGTGTAAAATGAGAAAATCACACTGCAGCTCCCAGAATATGCCGAGAAACCCTGAAAAACGTGAAAATTAAAATTCACGATGTCGGACACAGAATTATGGCGAGAACCATGAAAAAAGAGGAAAATTAAAAATTCACACTGTATTACCAAGAATATGACTAGAAATACTGAAAAAAGTGGAAAATAAAATTCACACTGAAGGACGTGGAACATGGCAAGAAAACCTGAATAATGTGGAAATGAGAAAATCACACAGTAGGACCCAGAATATGACGAAAAAACCTGAAAAATGTGGAAAATTAAAAATTCACACTGAAGGACCCGGAAGATAACAAGAAAACCTGAAAAATGTGGAAAATTAAAAACTCTCACTGAAGGACTCAGAATATGGCGAGAAAACCCGAAAAAGTGCAAAATGGGAAAATCACACTGTAGGACCCAGAATTGAGAAAAAAATTGAAAAATGTCTAAAATGAGAAAATCACACTGTAGGACCCAAAGAATGAAGAAAAAACCTGAAAAACGTGGAAAATTCAAAGTACAAGCTGTAGGACACAGAATATGTCGAGAAACCCTGAAAAATTAGAAAATTAAAAACTCACACTGAAGGACCCCAAAATATGGCGAGAAAACCTGAAAAAAGTAGAAAATTAAAAATTCTCACTGAAGGACCCCGAATATGGCGAGAACACCTGAAAATGTGAAAAATGAGAAAAATCACACTGTAGGACCCAAAATTGCTAAAAAACTTGAAAAACGACGAAAATGAGAAAATCACACTGTAGGACCCAGAATATGGCGAGAAACGCTGAAAAAAGAAGAAAAATTACAAACTCACACTGAAGGACCCCAAATATGGCAAGAAAACCTGAAAAAGGTGGAAAATGAGAAAATCACAGTGTAGGACCCAGGATAAGCCGAGAAACCCTGAAATCGTGGAAAATTAAAAATACACGCTGTAGGACACAGAATATGTGGAAAAACCTTGAATATTAGAAAATTAAAAACTCACACTGAAGGACCCCAAATTTGGCTAGAAAACCTGAAAAACGAGGAAAATTAAAAACTCACAGTGAAGGTCCCGAAATTTGGCTAGAAAACCTGAAAAACATGGAAAATAAAAAATACACGCCTTAGGACCCAGATAATGGCGAGAAACCATGAAAAAAGTAGAAAATCAAAACTAACACTGAAGGACCCGGAATATGGCCAGAAAACCTGAAAAAGGTGGAAAATGAGAATAATCACACTGTAGGACCCAGAATTGCGAAAAAACTTGAAAAAGTGGAAAATAAGAAAATCACACTGTAGGACCCAGAATATGGAGAGAAACCTGAAAACATGGAAAATTAAAAATACTCACTGTAGATATCAGAATATGGCAAGAAAACCCTGAAAAAAGTAGAAAATTAAAAACTCACACTGAAGGACCCCAAATATGGCGAGAAAACCTGAAAAAGGTGGAAAATGAGAAAATCACACTGTAGGACACAGAAATACGAAAAAACTTGAAAAACGTGGAAACTGAGAAAATCACACTGCAGGACCCAGAATATGCTGAGAAAGCCTAAAAAACGTGAAATTTAAAAATTCACACTATCGGACACAGAATATGGCAAGACATCCTGAAAAAAAGTTGAAAATTAAAAACTCACAGTGAAGGACCCCAAATATGGTGAGAAAACCTGAAAAAGGTGGAAAATGAGAATATCAAACTGCAGGAACCAGAATATGCCGAGAAACCTTGAAAAAGTTGAAAATTAAAAATTCACATTATCAGTCCCAGAATAAGGTGAGAAACCATGAAAAAAGTGGAAAATTAAAAATTCACAATGTAGGACCCAGAATATGACCAAAAAACCAGAAAAAATTGGAAAATAAATATTCACACTGAAGGACCCGGAATATGGCGAGAAAACCTGAAAAACGTGGAAAATAAAAAAAAAAATGATGTAAGACACAGAATATGTCAAGAAACCCTGAAAAATTAGAAAATTAAAAACTCACACTGAAGGACGCCAAATATGGCGAGAAAACCTGAAAAAAGTAGAAAATTAAAAATTCACACTGAAGGACCCAGAATATGGGCGATAAAACCTGAAAAACGAGGAAAATAAAAAACTCACAGTGAAGGACCCAGAATATGGCAAGAAAACCTGAAAAAGGTGGAAAATGAGAAAATCACACTGTAGGACCCAGAATATGAAGAAAAAACCTGAAAAACGTGGAAAAATTAAAATACTCGCTGTAGGACACAGAATAGGTGGAGAAACCCTGAAAAATTAGAAAATTAAAAACTCACACTGAAGGACCCCAATATGGTGAGAAAACCTGAAAAAAGTAGAAAATTAAAAATTCATACTGAAGGACCCCGAATATGGCGAGAAAACCTGAAAAAGGTGGAAAATGAGAATAATCACACTGTAGGACCCAGAATTGCAAAAAAAAACTTGAAAAACGTCGAAAAAGAGAAAATCACACTGTAGGACCCAGAATAGGCCAAGAAACACTGAAAACGTGGAAAATTAAAAATACACGTTGTAGGACACAGAATATGTCGAGAAACCCTATAAAATTAGAAAATTAAAAACTCACACTAAAGGACCCCAAATATGGCTAGAAAACCTGAAAAATGAGGAAAATTAAAAACTCACAGTGAATGACCCAGAATATGGCAAGAAACCATGAAAAAAGTAGAAAATTAAAAACTTACACTGAAGGACCCAGAATATGACCAGAAAACCTGAAAAAGGTGGAAAATGAGAATTATCACACTGTAGGACTCAGAACTGTGAAAAACACTTGAAAAAAGTGGAAAATGAGAAAATCACACTGTAGGACCCAGAATATGGCGAGAAACCCTGAAATAAGTAGAAAATTAAAAATTCACACTGAAGGACCCCGAATATGGCAAGAAAACCTGAAAACGTGGAAAATTAAAAATACACGCTGTAGGACACAGAATATGTGGAGAAACCCTGAAAAATTAGAAAAATAAAAACTCACACTGAAGGACCCCAAATATGGTGAGAAAACCTGAAAAAGGTTGAAAATTAAAAATTCATACTGAAGGACGCAGAATATGGCAAGAATACCTGAAAAAGTTGGAAAATGAGAATAATCACACTGTAGGACCCAGAATTGCGAAAAAACTTGAA
>NW_028227990.1:0-44873 GCF_978045245.1 Mus caroli | reverse complement strand
AAAGTTAGAATTTACTGAAAAACCCACATTAGACGAAATGCACAGTGTAGTACATAGTATATGAGTGAGTTGCACTTAAAAACTTAGAATTTACTGAAAAACCCGCATTAGACGAAATGCACAGTGTAGTACATTGTATATGAGTGAGTTGCACTGAAAAACTTAGAATTTACTGAAAAACCCGCATTAGACGAAATGCACAGTGTAGTACATAGTATATGAGTGAGTTGCACTGAAAACTTAGAATATAAGAAACGCACAGTGTAGTACATAGTATATGAGTGAGTTGCACTGAAAAACTTAGAATATAAGAAACGCACAGTGTAGTACATAGTATATGAGCGATTGCACTGAAAAACTTAGAATATAAGAAACGCAAAGTGTAGTACATAGTATATGAGTGAGTTGCACTGAAAAACTTAGAATTTACTGAAAAACCGCATTAGACGAAATGCACAGTGTAGTACATAGTATATGAGTGAGTTGCACTGAAAAACTTAGAATTTACTGAAAAACCCGCATTAGACGAAATGCACAGTGTAGTACATTGTATATGATTGAGTTGCACTGAAAAACTTAGAATTTACTGAAAAACCCGCATTAGACGAAATGCACAGTGTAGTACATTGTATATGAGTGAGTTGCACTGAAAAACTTAGAATTTACTGAAAAACCCGCATTAGACGAAATGCACAGTGTAGTACATTGTATATGAGTGAGTTGCACTGAAAAACTTAGAATTTACTGAAAAACCCGCATTAGACGAAATGCACAGTGTAGTACATTGTATATGAGTGAGTTGCACTGAAAAACTTAGAATTTACTGAAAAACCCGCATTAGACGAAATGCACAGTGTAGTACATTGTATATGAGTGAGTTGCACTGAAAAACTTAGAATTTACTGAAAAACCCGCATTAGACGAAATGCACAGTGTAGTACATTGTATATGAGTGAGTTGCACTGAAAAACTTAGATTTTACTGAAAAACCCGCATTAGACGAAATGCACAGTGTAGTACATTGTATATGAGTGAGTTGCACTGAAAAACTTAGAATTTACTGAAAAACCCGCATTAGACGAAATGCACAGTGTAGTACATAGTATATGAGTGAGTTGCACTGAAAAACTTAGAATTTACTGAAAAACCCGCATTAGACGAAATGCACAGTGTAGTACATAGTATATGAGTGAGTTGCACTGAAAAACTTAGAATTTACTGAAAAACCCGCATTAGACGAAATGCACAGTGTAGTACATTGTATATGATTGAGTTGCACTGAAAAACTTAGAATTTACTGAAAAACCCGCATTAGACGAAATGCACAGTGTAGTACATTGTATATGAGTGAGTTGCACTGAAAACTTAGATTTTACTGAAAAACCCGCATTAGACGAAATGCACAGTGTAGTACATTATATATGAGTGAGTTGCACTGAAAAACTTAGAATTTACTGAAAAACCCGCATTAGACGAAATGCACAGTGTAGTACATTGTATATGAGTGAGTTGCACTGAAAAACTTAGAATTTACTGAAAAACCCGCATTAGACGAAATGCACAGTGTAGTACATTGTATATGAGTGAGTTGCACTGAAAAACTTAGAATTTACTGAAAAACCCGCATTAGACGAAATGCACAGTGTAGTACATTGTATATGAGTGAGTTGCACTGAAAAACTTAGATTTTACTGAAAAACCCGCATTAGACGAAATGCACAGTGTAGTACATTGTCTATGAGTGAGTTGCACTGAAAAACTTAGAATTTACTGAAAAACTCGCATTAGACGAAATGCACAGTGTAGTACATAGTATATGAGTGAGTTGCACTGAAAAACTTAGAATTTACTGAAAAACCCGCATTAGACGAAATGCACAGGGTAGTACATTGTATATGAGTGAGTTGCACTGAAAAACTTAGAATTTACTGAAAAACCCGCATTAGACGAAATGCACAGTGTAGTACATTGTATATGAGTGAGTTGCACTGAAAAACTTAGATTTTACTGAAAAACCCGCATTAGACGAAATGCACAGTGTAGTACATTGTATATGAGTGAGTTGCACTGAAAAACTTAGAATTTACTGAAAAACCCGCATTAGACGAAATGCACAGTGTAGTACATTGTATATGAGTGAGTTGCACTGAAAAACTTAGAATTTACTGAAAAACCCGCATTAGACGAAATGCACAGTGTAGTACATTGTATATGAGTGAGTTGCACTGAAAAACTTAGAATTTACTGAAAAACCCGCATTAGACGAAATGCACAGTGTAGTACATTGTATATGAGTGAGTTGCACTGAAAAACTTAGAATTTACTGAAAAACCCGCATTAGACGAAATGCACAGTGTAGTACATTGTATATGAGTGAGTTGCACTGAAAAACTTAGAATTTACTGAAAATCCCGCATTAGACGAAATGCACAGTGTAGTACATTGTATATGAGTGAGTTGCACTGAAAAACTTAGATTTTACTGAAAAACCCGCATTAGACGAAATGCACAGTGTAGTACATTGTATATGAGTGAGTTGCACTGAAAAACTTAGAATTTACTGAAAAACCCGCATTAGACGAAATGCACAGTGTAGTACATTGTATATGAGTGAGTTGCACTGAAAAACTTAGATTTTACTGAAAAACCCGCATTAGACGAAATGCACAGTGTAGTACATTGTCTATGAGTGAGTTGCACTGAAAAACTTAGAATTTACTGAAAAACTCGCATTAGACGAAATGCACAGTGTAGTACATAGTATATGAGTGAGTTGCACTGAAAAACTTAGAATTTACTGAAAAACCCGCATTAGACGAAATGCACAGGGTAGTACATTGTATATGAGTGAGTTGCACTGAAAAACTTAGAATTTACTGAAAAACCCGCATTAGACGAAATGCACAGTGTAGTACATTGTATATGAGTGAGTTGCACTGAAAAACTTAGATTTTACTGAAAAACCCGCATTAGACGAAATGCACAGTGTAGTACATTGTATATGAGTGAGTTGCACTGAAAAACTTAGAATTTACTGAAAAACCCGCATTAGACGAAATGCACAGTGTAGTACATTGTATATGAGTGAGTTGCACTGAAAAACTTAGAATTTACTGAAAAACCCGCATTAGACGAAATGCACAGTGTAGTACATTGTATATGAGTGAGTTGCACTGAAAAACTTAGAATTTACTGAAAAACCCGCATTAGACGAAATGCACAGTGTAGTACATTTGTATATGAGTGAGTTGCACTGAAAAACTTAGAATTTACTGAAAAACCCGCATTAGACGAAATGCACAGTGTAGTACATTGTATATGAGTGAGTTGCACTGAAAAACTTAGAATTTACTGAAAATCCCGCATTAGACGAAATGCACAGTGTAGTACATTGTATATGAGTGAGTTGCACTGAAAAACTTAGATTTTACTGAAAAACCCGCATTAGACGAAATGCACAGTGTAGTACATTGTATATGAGTGAGTTGCACTGAAAAACTTAGAATTTACTGAAAAACCCGCATTAGACGAAATGCACAGTGTAGTACATTGTATATGAGTGAGTTGCACTGAAAAACTTAGAATTTACTGAAAAACCCGCATTAGACGAAATGCACAGTGTAGTACATTGTATATGAGTGAGTTGCACTGAAAAACTTAGAATTTACTGAAAAACCCGCATTAGACGAAATGCACAGTGTAGTACATAGTATATGAGTGAGTTGCACTGAAAAACTTAGAATATAAGAAACGCACAGTGTAGTACATAGTATATGAGTGAGTTGCACTGAAAAACTTAGAATATAAGAAACGCACAGTGTAGTACATAGTATATGAGCGATTGCACTGAAAAACTTAGAATATAAGAAACGCAAAGTGTAGTACATAGTATATGAGTGAGTTGCACTGAAAAACTTAGAATTTACTGAAAAACCCGCATTAGACGAAATGCACAGTGTAGTACATAGTATATGAGTGAGTTGCACTGAAAAACTTAGAATTTACTGAAAAACCCGCATTAGACGAAATGCACAGTGTAGTACATTGTATATGATTGAGTTGCACTGAAAAACTTAGAATTTACTGAAAAACCCGCATTAGACGAAATGCACAGTGTAGTACATTGTATATGAGTGAGTTGCACTGAAAAACTTAGAATTTACTGAAAAACCCGCATTAGACGAAATGCACAGTGTAGTACATTGTATATGAGTGAGTTGCACTGAAAAACTTAGAATTTACTGAAAAACCCGCATTAGACAAAATGCACAGTGTAGTACATTGTATATGAGTGAGTTGCACTAAAAAACTTAGAATTTACTGAAAAACCCGCATTAGACGAAATGCACAGTGTAGTACATTGTATATGAGTGAGTTGCACTGAAAAACTTAGAATTTACTGAAAAACCCGCATTAGACGAAATGCACAGTGTAGTACATTGTATATGAGTGAGTTGCACTGAAAAACTTAGAATTTACTGAAAAACCCGCATTAGACGAAATGCACAGTGTAGTACATTGTATATGAGTGAGTTGCACTGAAAAACTTAGAATTTACTGAAAAACCCGCATTAGACGAAATGCACAGTGTAGTACATAGTATATGAGTGAGTTGCACTGAAAAACTTAGAATTTACTGAAAAACCCGCATTAGACGAAATGCACAGGGTAGTACATTGTATATGAGTGAGTTGCACTGAAAAACTTAGAATTTACTGAAAAACCCGCATTAGACGAAATGCAAAGTGTAGTACATTGTATATGAGTGAGTTGCACTGAAAAACTTAGAATTTACTGAAAAACCCGTATTAGACGAAATGCACAGTGTAGTACATTATATATGAGTGAGTTGCACTGAAAAACTTAGAATTTACTGAAAAACCCGCATTAGACGAAATGCACAGTGTAGTACATTGTATATGAGTGAGTTGCACTGAAAAACTTAGAATTTACTGAAAAACCCGCATTAGACGAAATGCACAGTGTAGTACATTGTATATGAGTGAGTTGCACTGAAAAACTTAGAATTTACTGAAAAACCCGCATTAGACGAAATGCACAGTGTAGTACATTGTATATGAGTGAGTTGCACTGAAAAACTTAGAATTTACTGAAAAACCCGCATTAGACGAAATGCACAGTGTAGTACATTGTATATGAGTGAGTTGCACTGAAAAACTTAGAATTTACTGAAAAACCCGCATTAGACGAAATGCACAGTGTAGTACATTGTATATGAGTGAGTTGCACTGAAAAACTTAGAATTTACTGAAAATCCCGCATTAGACGAAATGCACAGTGTAGTACATTGTATATGAGTGAGTTGCACTGAAAAACTTAGATTTTACTGAAAAACCCGCATTAGACGAAATGCACAGTGTAGTACATTGTATATGAGTGAGTTGCACTGAAAAACTTAGAATTTACTGAAAAACCCGCATTAGACGAAATGCACAGTGTAGTACATTGTATATGAGTGAGTTGCACTGAAAAACTTAGAATTTACTGAAAAACCCGCATTAGACGAAATGCACAGTGTAGTACATTGTATATGAGTGAGTTGCACTGAAAAACTTAGAATTTACTGAAAAACCCGCATTAGACGAAATGCACAGTGTAGTACATAGTATATGAGTGAGTTGCACTGAAAAACTTAGAATATAAGAAACGCACAGTGTAGTACATAGTATATGAGTGAGTTGCACTGAAAAACTTAGAATATAAGAAACGCACAGTGTAGTACATAGTATATGAGCGATTGCACTGAAAAACTTAGAATATAAGAAACGCAAAGTGTAGTACATAGTATATGAGTGAGTTGCACTGAAAAACTTAGAATTTACTGAAAAACCCGCATTAGACGAAATGCACAGTGTAGTACATAGTATATGAGTGAGTTGCACTGAAAAACTTAGAATTTACTGAAAAACCCGCATTAGACGAAATGCACAGTGTAGTACATTGTATATGATTGAGTTGCACTGAAAAACTTAGAATTTACTGAAAAACCCGCATTAGACGAAATGCACAGTGTAGTACATTGTATATGAGTGAGTTGCACTGAAAAACTTAGAATTTACTGAAAAACCCGCATTAGACGAAATGCACAGTGTAGTACATTGTATATGAGTGAGTTGCACTGAAAAACTTAGAATTTACTGAAAAACCCGCATTAGACAAAATGCACAGTGTAGTACATTGTATATGAGTGAGTTGCACTGAAAAACTTAGAATTTACTGAAAAACCCGCATTAGACGAAATGCACAGTGTAGTACATTGTATATGAGTGAGTTGCACTGAAAAACTTAGAATTTACTGAAAAACCCGCATTAGACGAAATGCACAGTGTAGTACATTGTATATGAGTGAGTTGCACTGAAAAACTTAGAATTTACTGAAAAACCCGCATTAGACGAAATGCACAGTGTAGTACATTGTATATGAGTGAGTTGCACTGAAAAACTTAGAATTTACTGAAAAACCCGCATTAGACGAAATGCACAGTGTAGTACATAGTATATGAGTGAGTTGCACTGAAAAACTTAGAATTTACTGAAAAACCCGCATTAGACGAAATGCACAGGGTAGTACATTGTATATGAGTGAGTTGCACTGAAAAACTTAGAATTTACTGAAAAACCCGCATTAGACGAAATGCAAAGTGTAGTACATTGTATATGAGTGAGTTGCACTGAAAAACTTAGAATTTACTGAAAAACCCGTATTAGACGAAATGCACAGTGTAGTACATTATATATGAGTGAGTTGCACTGAAAAACTTAGAATTTACTGAAAAACCCGCATTAGACGAAATGCACAGTGTAGTACATTGTATATGAGTGAGTTGCACTGAAAAACTTAGAATTTACTGAAAAACCCGCATTAGACGAAATGCACAGTGTAGTACATTGTATATGAGTGAGTTGCACTGAAAAACTTAGAATTTACTGAAAAACCCGCATTAGACGAAATGCACAGTGTAGTACATAGTATATGAGTGAGATGCACTGAAAAACTTAGAATATAAGAAACGCACAATGTAGTACATAGTATATGAGTGAGTTGCACTGAAAAACTTAGAATATAAGAAACGCACAGTGTAGTACATAGTATATGAGTGAGTTGAACTGAAAAACTTAGAATATAAAAAACGCACAGTGTAGTACATAGTATATGAGTGATTGCACTGAAAAACTTAGAATATAAGAAACGCAAAGTGTAGTACATAGTATATGAGTGAGTTGCACTGAAAAACTTAGAATTTACTGAAAAACCCGCATTACACGAAATGCACAGTGTAGTATATAGTATATGAGTGAGTTGCACTGAAAAACTTAGAATATAAGAAACGCACAGTGTAGTACATAGTATATGAGTGAGTTGCACTGAAAAACTTAGAATATAAGAAACGCACAGTGTAGTACATAGTATATGAGTGAGTTGCACTGAAAAACTTAGAATATAAGAAACGCACAGTGTAGTACATAGTATATGAGTGATTGCACTGAAAAACTTAGAATATAAGAAACGCAAAGTGTAGTACATAGTATATGAGTGAGTTGCACTGAAAAACTTAGAATTTACTGAAAAACCCGCATTAGACGAAATGCACAGTGTAGTACATTGTATATGAGTGAGTTGCACTGAAAAACTTAAAATTTACTGAAAAACCCGCATTAGACGAAATGCACAGTGTAGTACATTGTATATGAGTGAGTTGCACTGAAAAACTTAGAATTTACTGAAAAACCCGCATTAGACGAAATGCACAGTGTAGTACATTGTATATGAGTGAGTTGCACTGAAAAACTTAGAATTTACTGCAAATCCCGCATTAGACGAAATGCACAGTGTAGTACATTGTATATGAGTGAGTTGCACTGAAAAACTTAGATTTTACTGAAAAACCCGCATTAGACGAAATGCACAGTGTAGTACATTGTATATGAGTGAGTTGCACTGAAAAACTTAGAATTTACTGAAAAACCCGCATTAGACGAAATGCACAGTGTAGTACATTGTATATGAGTGAGTTGCACTGAAAAACTTAGAATTTACTGAAAAACCCGCATTAGACGAAATGAACAGTGTAGTACATTGTATATGAGTGAGTTGCACTGAAAAAGTTAGAATTTACTGAAAAACCCGCATTAGACGAAATGCACAGTGTAGTACATAGTATATGAGTGAGTTGCACTTAAAAACTTAGAATTTACTGAAAAACCCGCATTAGACGAAATGCACAGTGTAGTACATTGTATATGAGTGAGTTGCACTGAAAAACTTAGAATTTACTGAAAAACCCGCATTAGACGAAATGCACAGTGTAGTACATAGTATATGAGTGAGTTGCACTGAAAAACTTAGAATATAAGAAACGCACAGTGTAGTACATAGTATATGAGTGAGTTGCACTGAAAAACTTAGAATATAAGAAACGCACAGTGTAGTACATAGTATATGAGCGATTGCACTGAAAAACTTAGAATATAAGAAACGCAAAGTGTAGTACATAGTATATGAGTGAGTTGCACTGAAAAACTTAGAATTTACTGAAAAACCCGCATTAGACGAAATGCACAGTGTAGTACATAGTATATGAGTGAGTTGCACTGAAAAACTTAGAATTTACTGAAAAACCCGCATTAGACGAAATGCACAGTGTAGTACATTGTATATGATTGAGTTGCACTGAAAAACTTAGAATTTACTGAAAAACCCGCATTAGACGAAATGCACAGTGTAGTACATTGTATATGAGTGAGTTGCACTGAAAAACTTAGAATTTACTGAAAAACCCGCATTAGACGAAATGCACAGTGTAGTACATTGTATATGAGTGAGTTGCACTGAAAAAGTTAGAATTTACTGAAAAACCCGCATTAGACGAAATGCACAGTGTAGTACATTGTATATGAGTGAGTTGCACTGAAAAACTTAGAATTTACTGAAAAACCCGCATTAGACGAAATGCACAGTGTAGTACATTGTATATGAGTGAGTTGCACTGAAAAACTTAGAATTTACTGAAAAACCCGCATTAGACGAAATGCACAGTGTAGTACATTGTATATGAGTGAGTTGCACTGAAAAACTTAGATTTTACTGAAAAACCCGCATTAGACGAAATGCACAGTGTAGTACATTGTATATGAGTGAGTTGCACTGAAAAACTTAGAATTTACTGAAAAACCCGCATTAGACGAAATGCACAGTGTAGTACATAGTATATGAGTGAGTTGCACTGAAAAACTTAGAATTTACTGAAAAACCCGCATTAGACGAAATGCACAGGGTAGTACATTGTATATGAGTGAGTTGCACTGAAAAACTTAGAATTTACTGAAAAACCCGCATTAGACGAAATGCACAGTGTAGTACATAGTATATGAGTGAGATGCACTGAAAAACTTAGAATATAAGAAACGCACAATGTAGTACATAGTATATGAGTGAGTTGCACTGAAAAACTTAGAATATAAGAAACGCACAGTGTAGTACATAGTATATGAGTGAGTTGCACTGAAAAACTTAGAATATAAAAAACGCACAGTGTAGTACATAGTATATGAGTGATTGCACTGAAAAACTTAGAATATAAGAAACGCGAAGTGTAGTACATAGTATATGAGTGAGTTGCACTGAAAAACTTAGAATTTACTGAAAAACCCGCATTACACGAAATGCACAGTGTAGTATATAGTATATGAGTGAGTTGCACTGAAAAACTTAGAATATAAGAAACGCACAGTGTAGTACATAGTATATGAGTGAGTTGCACTGAAAAACTTAGAATATAAGAAACGCACAGTGTAGTACATAGTATATGAGTGAGTTGCACTGAAAAACTTAGAATTTACTGAAAAACCCGCATTAGACGAAATGCACAGTGTAGTACATTGTATATGAGTGAGTTGCACTGAAAAACTTAGAATTTACTGAAAAACCCGCATTCGACGAAATGCACAGTGTAGTACATTGTATATGAGTGAGTTGCACTGAAAAACTTAGAATTTACTGAAAAACCCGCATTAGACGAAATGCACAGTGTAGTACATAGTATATGAGTGAATTGCACTGAAAAACTTAGAATTTACTGAAAAACCCGCATTAGACGAAATGCACAGTGAGTACATTGTATATGAGTGAGTTGCACTGAAAAACTTAGAATTTACTGAAAAACCCGCATTAGACGAAATGCACAGTGTAGTACATTGTATATGAGTGAGTTGCACTGAAAAACTTAGAATTTACTGAAAAACCCGCATTACACGAAATGCACAGTGTAGTATATAGTATATGAGTGATTGCACTGAAAAACTTAGAATATAAGAAACGCAAAGTGTAGTACATAGTATATGAGTGAGTTGCACTGAAAAACTTAGAATTTACTGAAAAACCCGCATTAGACGAAATGCACAGTGTAGTACATTGTATATGAGTGAGTTGCACTGAAAAACTTAGAATTTACTGAAAATCCCGCATTAGACGAAATGCACAGTGTAGTACATTGTATATGAGTGAGTTGCACTGAAAAACTTAGATTTTACTGAAAAACCCGCATTAGACGAAATGCACAGTGTAGTACATTGTATATGAGTGAGTTGCACTGAAAAACTTAGAATTTACTGAAAAACCCGCATTAGACGAAATGCACAGTGTAGTACATTGTATATGAGTGAGTTGCACTGAAAAACTTAGAATTTACTGAAAAACCCGCATTAGTACGAAATGCACAGTGTAGTACATTGTATATGAGTGAGTTGCACTGAAAAAGTTAGAATTTACTGAAAAACCCGCATTAGACGAAATGCACAGTGTAGTACATAGTATATGAGTGAGTTGCACTTAAAAACTTAGAATTTACTGAAAAACCCGCATTAGACGAAATGCACAGTGTAGTACATTGTATATGAGTGAGTTGCACTGAAAAACTTAGAATTTACTGAAAAACCCGCATTAGACGAAATGCACAGTGTAGTACATTGTATATGAGTGAGTTGCACTGAAAAACTTAGAATTTACTGAAAAACCCGCATTAGACGAAATGCACAGTGTAGTACATAGTATATGAGTGAGATGCACTGAAAAACTTAGAATATAAGAAACGCACAATGTAGTACATAGTATATGAGTGAGTTGCACTGAAAAACTTAGAATATAAGAAACGCACAGTGTAGTACATAGTATATGAGTGAGTTGCACTGAAAAACTTAGAATATAAAAAACGCACAGTGTAGTACATAGTATATGAGTGATTGCACTGAAAAACTTAGAATATAAGAAACGCGAAGTGTAGTACATAGTATATGAGTGAGTTGCACTGAAAAACTTAGAATTTACTGAAAAACCCGCATTACACGAAATGCACAGTGTAGTATATAGTATATGAGTGAGTTGCACTGAAAAACTTAGAATATAAGAAACGCACAGTGTAGTACATAGTATATGAGTGAGTTGCACTGAAAAACTTAGAATATAAGAAACGCACAGTGTAGTACATAGTATATGAGTGAGTTGCACTGAAAAACTTAGAATTTACTGAAAAACCCGCATTAGACGAAATGCACAGTGTAGTACATTGTATATGAGTGAGTTGCACTGAAAAACTTAGAATTTACTGAAAAACCCGCATTCGACGAAATGCACAGTGTAGTACATTGTATATGAGTGAGTTGCACTGAAAAACTTAGAATTTACTGAAAAACCCGCATTAGACGAAATGCACAGTGAGTACATTGTATATGAGTGAGTTGCACTGAAAAACTTAGAATTTACTGAAAAACCCGCATTAGACGAAATGCACAGTGTAGTACATTGTATATGAGTGAGTTGCACTGAAAAACTTAGAATTTACTGAAAAACCCGCATTAGACGAAATGCACAGTGAGTACATTGTATATGAGTGAGTTGCACCTGAAAAACTTAGAATTTACTGAAAAACCCGCATTAGACGAAATGCACAGTGTAGTACATTGTATATGAGTGAGATGCACTGAAAAACTTAGAATATAAGAAACGCACAATGTAGTACATAGTATATGAGTGAGTTGCACTGAAAAACTTAGAATATAAGAAACGCACAGTGTAGTACATAGTATATGAGTGAGTTGCACTGAAAAACTTAGAATATAAAAAACGCACAGTGTAGTACATAGTATATGAGTGATTGCACTGAAAAACTTAGAATATAAGAAACGCAAAGTGTAGTACATAGTATATGAGTGAGTTGCACTGAAAAACTTAGAATTTACTGAAAAAACCCGCATTACACGAAATGCACAGTGTAGTATATAGTATATGAGTGAGTTGCACTGAAAAACTTAGAATATAAGAAACGCACAGTGTAGTACATAGTATATGAGTGAGTTGCACTGAAAAACTTAGAATATAAGAAACGCACAGTGTAGTACATAGTATATGAGTGAGTTGCACTGAAAAACTTAGAATATAAGAAATGCACAGTGTAGTACATAGTATATGAGTGATTGCACTGAAAAACTTAGAATATAAGAAACGCAAAGTGTAGTACATAGTATATGAGTGAGTTGCACTGAAATACTTAGAATTTACTGAAAAACCCGCATTAGACGAAATGCACAGTGTAGTACATTGTATATGAGTGAGTTGCACTGAAAAACTTAGAATTTACTGAAAAACCCGCATTAGACGAAATGCACAGTGTAGTACATTGTATATGAGTGAGTTGCACTGAAAAACTTAGAATTTACTGAAAAACCCGCATTAGACGAAATGCACAGTGTAGTACATTGTATATGAGTGAGTTGCACTGAAAAACTTAGAATTTACTGAAAAACCCGCATTAGACGAAATGCACAGTGTAGTACATTGTATATGAGTGAGTTGCACTGAAAAACTTAGAATTTACTGAAAAACCCGCATTAGACGAAATGCACAGTGTAGTACATTGTATATGAGTGAGTTGCACTGAAAAACTTAAAATTTACTGAAAAACCCGCATTAGACGAAATGCACAGTGTAGTACATTGTATATGAGTGAGTTGCACTGAAAAACTTAGAATTTACTGAAAAACCCGCATTAGACGAAATGCACAGTGTAGTACATTGTATATGAGTGAGTTGCACTGAAAAACTTAGAATTTACTGAAAATCCCGCATTAGACGAAATGCACAGTGTAGTACATTGTATATGAGTGAGTTGCACTGAAAAACTTAGAATTTACTGAAAAACCCGCATTAGACGAAATGCACAGTGTAGTACATTGTATATGAGTGAGTTGCACTGAAAAACTTAGAATTTACTGAAAAACCCGCATTAGACGAAATGCACAGTGTAGTACATAGTATATGAGTGAATTGCACTGAAAAACTTAGAATTTACTGAAAAACCCGCATTAGACGAAATGCACAGTGAGTACATTGTATATGAGTGAGTTGCACTGAAAAACTTAGAATTTACTGAAAAACCCGCATTAGACGAAATGCACAGTGTAGTACATTGTATATGAGTGAGATGCACTGAAAAACTTAGAATATAAGAAACGCACAATGTAGTACATAGTATATGAGTGAGTTGCACTGAAAAACTTAGAATATAAGAAACGCACAGTGTAGTACATAGTATATGAGTGAGTTGCACTGAAAAACTTAGAATATAAAAAACGCACAGTGTAGTACATAGTATATGAGTGAGTTGCACTGAAAAACTTAGAATATAAGAAATGCACAGTGTAGTACATAGTATATGAGTGATTGCACTGAAAACATTAGAATATAAGAAACGCAAAGTGTAGTACATAGTATATGAGTGAGTTGCACTGAAAAACTTAGAATTTACTGAAAAACCCGCATTAGACGAAATGCACAGTGTAGTACATTGTATATGAGTGAGTTGCACTGAAAAACTTAGAATTTACTGAAAAACCCGCATTAGACGAAATGCACAGTGTAGTACATTGTATATGAGTGAGTTGCACTGAAAAACTTAGAATTTACTGAAAAACCCGCATTAGACGAAATGCACAGTGTAGTACATTGTATATGAGTGAGTTGCACTGAAAAACTTAGAATTTACTGAAAAACCCGCATTAGACGAAATGCACAGTGTAGTACATTGTATATGAGTGAGTTGCACTGAAAAACTTAGAATTTACTGAAAATCCCGCATTAGACGAAATGCACAGTGTAGTACATTGTATATGAGTGAGTTGCACTGAAAATCTTAGATTTTACTGAAAAACCCGCATTAGACGAAATGCACAGTGTAGTACATTGTATATGAGTGAGTTGCACTGAAAAACTTAGAATTTGCTGAAAAACCCGCATTAGACCTAATGCACAGTGTAGTACATTGTATATGAGTGAGTTGCACTGAAAAACTTAGAATTTACTGAAAAACCCGCATTAGACGAAATGCACAGTGTAGTACATTGTATATGAGTGAGTTGCACTGAAAAAGTTAGAATTTACTGAAAAACCCGCATTAGACGAAATGCACAGTGTAGTACATAGTATATGAGAGAGTTGCACTTAAAAACTTAGAATTTACTGAAAAACCCGCATTAGACGAAATGCACAGTGTAGTACATAGTATATGAGTGAGTTGCACTGAAAAACTTAGAATTTACTGAAAAACCCGCATTAGACGAAATGCATAGTGTAGTACATTGTATATGAGTGAGTTGCACTGAAAAACTTAGAATTTACTGAAAAACCCGCATTAGACGAAATGCACAGTGTAGTACATTGTATATGAGTGAGTTGCACTGAAAAACTTAGAATTTACTGAAAAACCCGCATTAGACGAAATGCACAGTGTAGTACATAGTATATGAGTGAGTTGCACTGAAAAACTTAGAATTTACTGAAAAACCCGCATTAGACGAAATGCACAGTGTAGTACATTGTATATGAGTGAGTTGCACTGAAAAACTTAGAATTTACTGAAAAACCCGCATTAGACGAAATGCACAGTGTAGTACATAGTATATGAGTGAGATGCACTGAAAAACTTAGAATATAAGAAACGCACAATGTAGTACATAGTATATGAGTGAGTTGCACTGAAAAACTTAGAATATAAGAAACGCACAGTGTAGTACATAGTATATGAGTGAGTTGCACTGAAAAACTTAGAATATAAAAAACGCACAGTGTAGTACATAGTATATGAGTGATTGCACTGAAAAACTTAGAATATAAGAAACGCGAAGTGTAGTACATAGTATATGAGTGAGTTGCACTGAAAAACTTAGAATTTACTGAAAAACCCGCATTACACGAAATGCACAGTGTAGTATATAGTATATGAGTGAGTTGCACTGAAAAACTTAGAATATAAGAAACGCACAGTGTAGTACATAGTATATGAGTGAGTTGCACTGAAAAACTTAGAATATAAGAAACGCACAGTGTAGTACATAGTATATGAGTGAGTTGCACTGAAAAACTTAGAATTTACTGAAAAACCCGCATTAGACGAAATGCACAGTGTAGTACATTGTATATGAGTGAGTTGCACTGAAAAACTTAGAATTTACTGAAAAACCCGCATTAGACGAAATGCACAGTGTAGTACATTGTATATGAGTGAGTTGCACTGAAAAACTTAGAATTTACTGAAAAACCCGCATTAGACGAAATGCACAGTGTAGTACATAGTATATGAGTGAATTGCACTGAAAAACTTAGAATTTACTGAAAAACCCGCATTAGACGAAATGCACAGTGAGTACATTGTATATGAGTGAGTTGCACTGAAAAACTTAGAATTTACTGAAAAACCCGCATTAGACGAAATGCACAGTGTAGTACATTGTATATGAGTGAGTTGCACTGAAAAACTTAGAATTTACTGAAAAACCCGCATTAGACGAAATGCACAGTGAGTACATTGTATATGAGTGAGTTGCACTGAAAAACTTAGAATTTACTGAAAAACCCGCATTAGACGAAATGCACAGTGTAGTACATTGTATATGAGTGAGATGCACTGAAAAACTTAGAATATAAGAAACGCACAATGTAGTACATAGTATATGAGTGAGTTGCACTGAAAAACTTAGAATATAAGAAACGCACAGTGTAGTACATAGTATATGAGTGAGTTGCACTGAAAAACTTAGAATATAAAAAACGCACAGTGTAGTACATAGTATATGAGTGATTGCACTGAAAAACTTAGAATATAAGAAACGCAAAGTGTAGTACATAGTATATGAGTGAGTTGCACTGAAAAACTTAGAATTTACTGAAAAACCCGCATTACACGAAATGCACAGTGTAGTATATAGTATATGAGTGAGTTGCACTGAAAAACTTAGAATATAAGAAACGCACAGTGTAGTACATAGTATATGAGTGAGTTGCACTGAAAAACTTAGAATATAAGAAACGCACAGTGTAGTACATAGTATATGAGTGAGTTGCACTGAAAAACTTAGAATATAAGAAATGCACAGTGTAGTACATAGTATATGAGTGATTGCACAGAAAAACTTAGAATATAAGAAACGCAAAGTGTAGTACATAGTATATGAGTGAGTTGCACTGAAATACTTAGAATTTACTGAAAAACCCGCATTATACGAAATTCACAGTGTAGTACATTGTATATGAGTGAGTTGCACTGAAAAACTTAGAATTTACTGAAAAACCCGCATTAGACGAAATGCACAGTGTAGTACATTGTATATGAGTGAGTTGCACTAAAAAACTTAGAATTTACTGAAAAACCCGCATTAGACAAAATGCACAGTGTAGTACATTGTATATGAGTGAGTTGCACTGAAAAACTTAGAATTTACTGAAAAACCCGCATTAGACGAAATGCACAGTGTAGTACATTGTATATGAGTGAGTTGCACTGAAAAACTTAGAATTTACTGAAAAACGCGCATTAGACGAAATGCACAGTGTAGTACATTGTATATGAGTGAGTTGCACTGAAAAACTTAAAATTTACTGAAAAACCCGCATTAGACGAAATGCACAGTGTAGTACATTGTATATGAGTGAGTTGCACTGAAAAACTTAGAATTTACTGAAAAACCCGCATTAGACGAAATGCACAGTGTAGTACATTGTATATGAGTGAGTTGCACTGAAAAACTTAGAATTTACTGAAAATCCCGCATTAGACGAAATGCACAGTGTAGTACATTGTATATGAGTGAGTTGCACTGAAAAACTTAGAATTTACTGAAAAACCCGCATTAGACGAAATGCACAGTGTAGTACATTGTATATGAGTGAGTTGCACTGAAAAACTTAGAATTTACTGAAAAACCCGCATTAGACGAAATGCACAGTGTAGTACATAGTATATGAGTGAATTGCACTGAAAAACTTAGAATTTACTGAAAAACCCGCATTAGACGAAATGCACAGTGAGTACATTGTATATGAGTGAGTTGCACTGAAAAACTTAGAATTTACTGAAAAACCCGCATTAGACGAAATGCACAGTGTAGTACATTGTATATGAGTGAGTTGCACTGAAAAACTTAGAATTTACTGAAAAACCCGCATTAGACGAAATGCACAGTGTAGTACATAGTATATGAGTGAGTTGCACTGAAAAACTTAGAATTTACTGAAAAACCCGCATTAGACGAAATGCACAGTGTAGTACATTGTATATGAGTGAGTTGCACTGAAAAACTTAGAATTTACTGAAAAACCCGCATTAGACGAAATGCACAGTGTAGTACATAGTATATGAGTGAGATGCACTGAAAAACTTAGAATATAAGAAACGCACAATGTAGTACATAGTATATGAGTGAGTTGCACTGAAAAACTTAGAATATAAGAAACGCACAGTGTAGTACATAGTATATGAGTGAGTTGCACTGAAAAACTTAGAATATAAAAAACGCACAGTGTAGTACATAGTATATGAGTGATTGCACTGAAAAACTTAGAATATAAGAAACGCGAAGTGTAGTACATAGTATATGAGTGAGTTGCACTGAAAAACTTAGAATTTACTGAAAAACCCGCATTACACGAAATGCACAGTGTAGTATATAGTATATGAGTGAGTTGCACTGAAAAACTTAGAATATAAGAAACGCACAGTGTAGTACATAGTATATGAGTGAGTTGCACTGAAAAACTTAGAATATAAGAAACGCACAGTGTAGTACATAGTATATGAGTGAGTTGCACTGAAAAACTTAGAATTTACTGAAAAACCCGCATTAGACGAAATGCACAGTGTAGTACATTGTATATGAGTGAGTTGCACTGAAAAACTTAGAATTTACTGAAAAACCCGCATTAGACGAAATGCACAGTGTAGTACATTGTATATGAGTGAGTTGCACTGAAAAACTTAGAATTTACTGAAAAACCCGCATTAGACGAAATGCACAGTGTAGTACATAGTATATGAGTGAATTGCACTGAAAAACTTAGAATTTACTGAAAAACCCGCATTAGACGAAATGCACAGTGAGTACATTGTATATGAGTGAGTTGCACTGAAAAACTTAGAATTTACTGAAAAACCCGCATTAGACGAAATGCACAGTGTAGTACATTGTATATGAGTGAGTTGCACTGAAAAACTTAGAATTTACTGAAAAACCCGCATTAGACGAAATGCACAGTGAGTACATTGTATATGAGTGAGTTGCACTGAAAAACTTAGAATTTACTGAAAAACCCGCATTAGACGAAATGCACAGTGTAGTACATTGTATATGAGTGAGATGCACTGAAAAACTTAGAATATAAGAAACGCACAATGTAGTACATAGTATATGAGTGAGTTGCACTGAAAAACTTAGAATATAAGAAACGCACAGTGTAGTACATAGTATATGAGTGAGTTGCACTGAAAAACTTAGAATATAAAAAACGCACAGTGTAGTACATAGTATATGAGTGATTGCACTGAAAAACTTAGAATATAAGAAACGCAAAGTGTAGTACATAGTATATGAGTGAGTTGCACTGAAAAACTTAGAATTTACTGAAAAACCCGCATTACACGAAATGCACAGTGTAGTATATAGTATATGAGTGAGTTGCACTGAAAAACTTAGAATATAAGAAACGCACAGTGTAGTACATAGTATATGAGTGAGTTGCACTGAAAAACTTAGAATATAAGAAACGCACAGTGTAGTACATAGTATATGAGTGAGTTGCACTGAAAAACTTAGAATATAAGAAATGCACAGTGTAGTACATAGTATATGAGTGATTGCACAGAAAAACTTAGAATATAAGAAACGCAAAGTGTAGTACATAGTATATGAGTGAGTTGCACTGAAATACTTAGAATTTACTGAAAAACCCGCATTATACGAAATTCACAGTGTAGTACATTGTATATGAGTGAGTTGCACTGAAAAACTTAGAATTTACTGAAAAACCCGCATTAGACGAAATGCACAGTGTAGTACATTGTATATGAGTGAGTTGCACTAAAAAACTTAGAATTTACTGAAAAACCCGCATTAGACAAAATGCACAGTGTAGTACATTGTATATGAGTGAGTTGCACTGAAAAACTTAGAATTTACTGAAAAACCCGCATTAGACGAAATGCACAGTGTAGTACATTGTATATGAGTGAGTTGCACTGAAAAACTTAGAATTTACTGAAAAACGCGCATTAGACGAAATGCACAGTGTAGTACATTGTATATGAGTGAGTTGCACTGAAAAACTTAAAATTTACTGAAAAACCCGCATTAGACGAAATGCACAGTGTAGTACATTGTATATGAGTGAGTTGCACTGAAAAACTTAGAATTTACTGAAAAACCCGCATTAGACGAAATGCACAGTGTAGTACATTGTATATGAGTGAGTTGCACTGAAAAACTTAGAATTTACTGAAAATCCCGCATTAGACGAAATGCACAGTGTAGTACATTGTATATGAGTGAGTTGCACTGAAAAACTTAGAATTTACTGAAAAACCCGCATTAGACGAAATGCACAGTGTAGTACATTGTATATGAGTGAGTTGCACTGAAAAACTTAGAATTTACTGAAAAACCCGCATTAGACGAAATGCACAGTGTAGTACATAGTATATGAGTGAATTGCACTGAAAAACTTAGAATTTACTGAAAAACCCGCATTAGACGAAATGCACAGTGAGTACATTGTATATGAGTGAGTTGCACTGAAAAACTTAGAATTTACTGAAAAACCCGCATTAGACGAAATGCACAGTGTAGTACATTGTATATGAGTGAGATGCACTGAAAAACTTAGAATATAAGAAACGCACAGTGTAGTACATAGTATATGAGTGAGTTGCACTGAAAAACTTAGAATATAAAAAACGCACAGTGTAGTACATAGTATATGAGTGATTGCACGGAAAAACTTAGAATATAAGAAACGCAAAGTGTAGTACATAGTATATGAGTGAGTTGCACTGAAAAACTAGGAATTTACTGAAAAACCCGCATTACACGAAATGCACAGTGTAGTATATAGTATATGAGTGAGTTGCACTGAAAAACTTAGAATATAAGAAACGCACAGTGTAGTACATAGTATATGAGTGAGTTGCACTGAAAAACTTAGAATATAAGAAACGCACAGTGTAGTACATAGTATATGAGTGAGTTGCACTGAAAAACTTAGAATATAAGAAATGCACAGTGTAGTACATAGTATATGAGTGATTGCACTGAAAAACTTAGAATATAAGAAACGCAAAGTGTAGTACATAGTATATGAGTGAGTTGCACTGAAAAACTTAGAATTTACTGAAAAACCCGCATTAGACGAAATGCACAGTGTAGTACATTGTATATGAGTGAGTTGCACTGAAAAAGTTAGAATTTACTGAAAAACCCGCATTAGACGAAATGCACAGTGTAGTACATTGTATATGAGTGAGTTGCACTGAAAAACTTAGAATTTACTGAAAAACCCGCATTAGACGAAATGCACAGTGTAGTACATTGTATATGAGTGAGTTGCACTGAAAAACTTAGAATTTACTGAAAAACCCGCATTAGACGAAATGCACAGTGTAGTACATTGTATATGAGTGAGTTGCACTGAAAAACTTAGAATTTACTGAAAATCCCGCATTAGACGAAATGCACAGTGTAGTACATTGTATATGAGTGAGTTGCACTGAAAAACTTAGATTTTACTGAAAAACCCGCATTAGACGAAATGCACAGTGTAGTATATTGTATATGAGTGAGTTGCACTGAAAAACTTAGAATTTACTGAAAAACCCGCATTAGACGAAATGCACAGTGTAGTACATTGTATATGAGTGAGTTGCACTGAAAAACTTAGAATTTACTGAAAAACCCGCATTAGACGAAATGCACAGTGTAGTACATTGTATATGAGTGAGTTGCACTGAAAAAGTTAGAATTTACTGAAAAACCCGCATTAGACGAAATGCACAGTGTAGTACATAGTATATGAGTGAGTTGCACTTAAAAACTTAGAATTTACTGAAAAACCCGCATTAGACGAAATGCACAGTGTAGTACATTGTATATGAGTGAGTTGCACTGAAAAACTTAGAATTTACTGAAAAACCCGCATTAGACGAAATGCACAGTGTAGTACATTGTATATGAGTGAGTTGCACTGAAAAACTTAGAATTTACTGAAAAACCCGCATTAGACGAAATGCACAGTGTAGTACATTGTATATGAGTGAGTTGCACTGAAAAACTTAGAATTTACTGAAAAACCCGCATTAGACGAAATGCACAGTGTAGTACATAGTATATGAGTGAGTTGCACTGAAAAACTTAGAATTTACTGAAAAACCCGCATTAGACGAAATGCACAGTGTAGTACATTGTATATGAGTGAGTTGCACTGAAAAACTTAGAATTTACTGAAAAACCCGCATTAGACGAAATGCACAGTGTAGTACATAGTATATGAGTGAGATGCACTGAAAAACTTAGAATATAAGAAACGCACAATGTAGTACATAGTATATGAGTGAGTTGCACTGAAAAACTTAGAATATAAGAAACGCACAGTGTAGTACATAGTATATGAGTGAGTTGCACTGAAAAACTTAGAATATAAAAAATGCACAGTGTAGTACATAGTATATGAGTGATTGCACTGAAAAACTTAGAATATAAGAAACGCAAAGTGTAGTACATAGTATATGAGTGAGTTGCACTGAAAAACTTAGAATTTACTGAAAAACCCGCATTACACGAAATGCACAGTGTAGTACATAGTATATGAGTGAGTTGCACTGAAAAACTTAGAATATAAGAAACGCACAGTGTAGTACATAGTATATGAGTGAGTTGCACTGAAAAACTTAGAATTTACTGAAAAACCCGCATTAGACGAAATGCACAGTGTAGTACATTGTATATGAGTGAGTTGCACTGAAAAACTTAGAATTTACTGAAAAACCCGCATTAGACGAAATGCACAGTGTAGTACATTGTATATGAGTGAGTTGCACTGAAAAACTTAGAATTTACTGAAAATCCCGCATTAGACGAAATGCACAGTGTAGTACATTGTATATGAGTGAGTTGCACTGAAAAACTTAGAATTTACTGAAAAACCCGCATTAGACGAAATGCACAGTGTAGTACATTGTATATGAGTGAGTTGCACTGAAAAACTTAGAATTTACTGAAAAACCCGCATTAGACGAAATGCACAGTGTAGTACATAGTATATGAGTGAGTTGCACTGAAAAACTTAGAATTTACTGAAAAACCCGCATTAGACGAAATGCACAGTGTAGTACATTGTATATGAGTGAGTTGCACTGAAAAACTTAGAATTTACTGAAAAACCCGCATTAGACGAAATGCACAGTGTAGTACATTGTATATGAGTGAGTTGCACTGAAAAACTTAAAATTTACTGAAAAACCCGCATTAGACGAAATGCACAGTGTAGTACATTGTATATGAGTGAGTTGCACTGAAAAACTTAGAATTTACTGAAAAACCCGCATTAGACGAAATGCACAGTGTAGTACATTGTATATGAGTGAGTTGCACTGAAAAACTTAGAATTTACTGAAAAACCCGCATTAGACGAAATGCACAGTGTAGTACATTGTATATGAGTGAGTTGCACTGAAAAACTTAGAATTTACTGAAAAACCCGCATTAGACGAAATGCACAGTGTAGTACATTGTATATGAGTGAGTTGCACTGAAAAACTTAGAATTTACTGAAAAACCCGCATTAGACGAAATGCACAGTGTAGTACATAGTATATGAGTGAGTTGCACTGAAAAACTTAGAATTTACTGAAAAACCCGCATTAGACGAAATGCACAGTGAGTACATTGTATATGAGTGAGTTGCACTGAAAAACTTAGAATTTACTGAAAAACCCGCATTAGACGAAATGCACAGTGTAGTACATTGTATATGAGTGAGATGCACTGAAAAACTTAGAATATAAGAAACGCACAATGTAGTACATAGTATATGAGTGAGTTGCACTGAAAAACTTAGGATATAAGAAACGCACAGTGTAGTACATAGTATATGAGTGAGTTGCACTGAAAAACTTAGAATATAAAAAACGCACAGTGTAGTACATAGTATATGAGTGATTGCACTGAAAAACTTAGAATATAAGAAACGCAAAGTGTAGTACATAGTATATGAGTGAGTTGCACTGAAAAACTAGGAATTTACTGAAAAACCCGCATTACACGAAATGCACAGTGTAGTATATAGTATATGAGTGAGTTGCACTGAAAAACTTAGAATATAAGAAACGCACAGTGTAGTACATAGTATATGAGTGAGTTGCACTGAAAAACTTAGAATATAAGAAACGCACAGTGTAGTACATAGTATATGAGTGAGTTGCACTGAAAAACTTAGAATTTACTGAAAAACCCGCATTAGACGAAATGCACAGTGTAGTACATTGTATATGAGTGAGTTGCACTGAAAAACTTAGAATTTACTGAAAAACCCGCATTAGACGAAATGCACAGTGTAGTACATTGTATATGAGTGAGTTGCACTGAAAAACTTAGAATTTACTGAAAAACCCGCATTAGACGAAATGCACAGTGTAGTACATAGTATATGAGTGAGTTGCACTGAAAAACTTAGAATTTACTGAAAAACCCGCATTAGACGAAATGCACAGTGTAGTACATTGTATATGAGTGAGTTGCACTGAAAAACTTAGAATTTACTGAAAAACCCGCATTAGACGAAATGCACAGTGTAGTACATTGTATATGAGTGAGTTGCACTGAAAAACTTAAAATTTACTGAAAAACCCGCATTAGACGAAATGCACAGTGTAGTACATTGTATATGAGTGAGTTGCACTGAAAAACTTAGAATTTACTGAAAAACCCGCATTAGACGAAATGCACAGTGTAGTACATTGTATATGAGTGAGTTGCACTGAAAAACTTAGAATTTACTGAAAATCCCGCATTAGACGAAATGCACAGTGTAGTACATTGTATATGAGTGAGTTGCACTGAAAAACTTAGAATTTACTGAAAAACCCGCATTAGACGAAATGCACAGTGTAGTACATTGTATATGAGTGAGTTGCACTGAAAAACTTAGAATTTACTGAAAAACCCGCATTAGACGAAATGCACAGTGTAGTACATAGTATATGAGTGAATTGCACTGAAAAACTTAGAATTTACTGAAAAACCCGCATTAGACGAAATGCACAGTGAGTACATTGTATATGAGTGAGTTGCACTGAAAAACTTAGAATTTACTGAAAAACCCGCATTAGACGAAATGCACAGTGTAGTACATTGTATATGAGTGAGATGCACTGAAAAACTTAGAATATAAGAAACGCACAATGTAGTACATAGTATATGAGTGAGTTGCACTGAAAAACTTAGAATATAAGAAACGCACAGTGTAGTACATAGTATATGAGTGAGTTGCACTGAAAAACTTAGAATATAAAAAACGCACAGTGTAGTACATAGTATATGAGTGATTGCACTGAAAAATTTAGAATATAAGAAACGCAAAGTGTAGTACATAGTATATGAGTGAGTTGCACTGAAAAACTAGGAATTTACTGAAAAACCCACATTACACGAAATGCACAGTGTAGTATATAGTATATGAGTGAGTTGCACTGAAAAACTTAGAATATAAGAAACGCACAGTGTAGTACATAGTATATGAGTGAGTTGCACTGAAAAACTTAGAATATAAGAAACGCACAGTGTAGTACATAGTATATGAGTGAGTTGCACTGAAAAACTTAGAATATAAGAAATGCACAGTGTAGTACATAGTATATGAGTGATTGCACTGAAAAACTTAGAATATAAGAAACGCAAAGTGTAGTACATAGTATATGAGTGAGTTGCACTGAAAAACTTAGAATTTACTGAAAAACCCGCATTAGACGAAATGCACAGTGTAGTACATTGTATATGAGTGAGTTGCACTGAAAAAGTTAGAATTTACTGAAAAACCCGCATTAGACGAAATGCACAGTGTAGTACATTGTATATGAGTGAGTTGCACTGAAAAACTTAGAATTTACTGAAAAACCCGCATTAGACGAAATGCACAGTGTAGTACATTGTATATGAGTGAGTTGCACTGAAAAACTTAGAATTTACTGAAAAACCCGCATTAGACGAAATGCACAGTGTAGTACATTGTATATGAGTGAGTTGCACTGAAAAACTTAGAATTTACTGAAAATCCCGCATTAGACGAAATGCACAGTGTAGTACATTGTATATGAGTGAGTTGCACTGAAAAACTTAGATTTTACTGAAAAACCCGCATTAGACGAAATGCACAGTGTAGTACATTGTATATGAGTGAGTTGCACTGAAAAACTTAGAATTTACTGAAAAACCCGCATTACACGAAATGCACAGTGTAGTACATTGTATATGAGTGAGTTGCACTGAAAAACTTAGAATTTACTGAAAAACCCGCATTAGACGAAATGCACAGTGTAGTACATTGTATATGAGTGAGTTGCACTGAAAAAGTTAGAATTTACTGAAAAACCCGCATTAGACGAAATGCACAGTGTAGTACATAGTATATGAGTGAGTTGCACTTAAAAACTTAGAATTTACTGAAAAACCCGCATTAGACGAAATGCACAGTGTAGTACATTGTATATGAGTGAGTTGCACTGAAAAACTTAGAATTTACTGAAAAACCCGCATTAGACGAAATGCATAGTGTAGTACATTGTATATGAGTGAGTTGCACTGAAAAACTTAGAATTTACTGAAAAACCCGCATTAGACGAAATGCACAGTGTAGTACATTGTATATGAGTGAGTTGCACTGAAAAACTTAGAATTTACTGAAAAACCCGCATTAGACGAAATGCACAGTGTAGTACATAGTATATGAGTGAGATGCACTGAAAAACTTAGAATATAAGAAACGCACAATGTAGTACATAGTATATGAGTGAGTTGCACTGAAAAACTTAGAATATAAGAAACGCACAGTGTAGTACATAGTATATGAGTGAGTTGCACTGAAAAACTTAGAATATAAAAAATGCACAGTGTAGTACATAGTATATGAGTGATTGCACTGAAAAACTTAGAATATAAGAAACGCAAAGTGTAGTACATAGTATATGAGTGAGTTGCACTGAAAAACTTAGAATTTACTGAAAAACCCGCATTACACGAAATGCACAGTGTAGTATATAGTATATGAGTGAGTTGCACTGAAAAACTTAGAATATAAGAAACGCACAGTGTAGTACATAGTATATGAGTGAGTTGCACTGAAAAACTTAGAATATAAGAAACGCACAGTGTAGTACATAGTATATGAGTGAGTTGCACTGAAAAACTTAGAATTTACTGAAAAACCCGCATTAGACGAAATGCACAGTGTAGTACATTGTATATGAGTGAGTTGCACTGAAAAACTTAGAATTTACTGAAAAACCCGCATTAGACGAAATGCACAGTGTAGTACATTGTATATGAGTGAGTTGCACTGAAAAACTTAGATTTTACTGAAAAACCCGCATTAGACGAAATGCACAGTGTAGTACATTGTATATGAGTGAGTTGCACTAAAAAACTTAGAATTTACTGAAAAACCCGCATTAGACGAAATGCACAGTGTAGTACATTGTATATGAGTGAGTTGCACTGAAAAACTTAGAATTTACTGAAAAACCCGCATTAGACGAAATGCACAGTGTAGTACATAGTATATGAGTGATTGCACTGAAAAACTTAGAATATAAGAAACGCAAAGTGTAGTACATAGTATATGAGTGAGTTGCACTGAAAAACTTAGAATTTACTGAAAAACCCGCATTACACGAAATGCACAGTGTAGTATATAGTATATGAGTGAGTTGCACTGAAAAACTTAGAATATAAGAAACGCACAGTGTAGTACATATTATATGAGTGAGTTGCACTGAAAAACTTAGAATATAAGAAACGCACAGTGTAGTACATAGTATATGAGTGAGTTGCACTGAAAAACTTAGAATATAAGAAATGCACAGTGTAGTACATAGTATATGAGTGATTGCACTGAAAAACTTAGAATATAAGAAACGCAAAGTGTAGTACATAGTATATGAGTGAGTTGCACTGAAAAACTTAGAATTTACTGAAAAACCCGCATTAGACGAAATGCACAGTGTAGTACATTGTATATGAGTGAGTTGCACTGAAAAACTTAGAATTTACTGAAAAACCCGCATTAGACGAAATGCACAGTGTAGTACATTGTATATGAGTGAGTTGCACTGAAAAACTTAGAATTTACTGAAAAACCCGCATTAGACGAAATGCACAGTGTAGTACATTGTATATGAGTGAGTTGCACTGAAAAACTTAGAATTTACTGAAAAACCCGCATTAGACGAAATGCACAGTGTAGTACATTGTATATGAGTGAGTTGCACTGAAAAACTTAGAATTTACTGAAAAACCCGCATTAGACGAAATGCACAGTGTAGTACATTGTATATGAGTGAGTTGCACTGAAAAACTTAGAATTTACTGAAAAACCCGCATTAGACGAAATGCACAGTGTAGTACATTGTATATGAGTGAGTTGCACTGAAAAACTTAGAATTTACTGAAAAACCCGCATTAGACGAAATGCACAGTGTAGTACATTGTATATGAGTGAGTTGCACTGAAAAACTTAGAATTTACTGAAAATCCCGCATTAGACGAAATGCACAGTGTAGTACATTGTATATGAGTGAGTTGCACTGAAAAACTTAGATTTTACTGAAAAACCCGCATTAGACGAAATGCACAGTGTAGTACATTGTATATGAGTGAGTTGCACTGAAAAACTTAGAATTTACTGAAAAACCCGCATTAGACGAAATGCACAGTGTAGTACATTGTATATGAGTGAGTTGCACTGAAAAACTTAGAATTTACTGAAAAACCCGCATTAGACGAAATGCACAGTGTAGTACATAGTATATGAGTGAGATGCACTGAAAAACTTAGAATATAAGAAACGCACAATGTAGTACATAGTATATGAGTGAGTTGCACTGAAAAACTTAGAATATAAGAAACGCACAATGTAGTACATAGTATATGAGTGAGTTGCACTGAAAAACTTAGAATATAAAAAACGCACAGTGTAGTACATAGTATATGAGTGATTGCACTGAAAAACTTAGAATATAAGAAACGCGAAGTGTAGTACATAGTATATGAGTGAGTTGCACTGAAAAACTTAGAATTTACTGAAAAACCCGCATTACACGAAATGCACAGTGTAGTATATAGTATATGAGTGAGTTGCACTGAAAAACTTAGAATATAAGAAACGCACAGTGTAGTACATAGTATATGAGTGAGTAGCACTGAAAAACTTAGAATATAAGAAACGCACAGTGTAGTACATAGTATATGAGTGAGTTGCACTGAAAAACTTAGAATTTACTGAAAAACCCGCATTAGACGAAATGCACAGTGTAGTACATTGTATATGAGTGAGTTGCACTGAAAAACTTAGAATTTACTGAAAAACCCGCATTAGACGAAATGCACAGTGTAGTACATTGTATATGAGTGAGTTGCACTGAAAAACTTAGAATTTACTGAAAAACCCGCATTAGACGAAATGCACAGTGTAGTACATAGTATATGAGTGAATTGCACTGAAAAACTTAGAATTTACTGAAAAACCCGCATTAGACGAAATGCACAGTGAGTACATTGTATATGAGTGAGTTGCACTGAAAAACTTAGAATTTACTGAAAAACCCGCATTAGACGAAATGCACAGTGTAGTACATTGTATATGAGTGAGTTGCACTGAAAAACTTAGAATTTACTGAAAAACCCGCATTAGACGAAATGCACAGTGAGTACATTGTATATGAGTGAGTTGCACTGAAAAACTTAGAATTTACTGAAAAACCCGCATTAGACGAAATGCACAGTGTAGTACATTGTATATGAGTGAGATGCACTGAAAAACTTAGAATATAAGAAACGCACAATGTAGTACATAGTATATGAGTGAGTTGCACTGAAAAACTTAGAATATAAGAAACGCACAGTGTAGTACATAGTATATGAGTGAGTTGCACTGAAAAACTTAGAATATAAAAAACGCACAGTGTAGTACATAGTATATGAGTGATTGCACTGAAAAACTTAGAATATAAGAAACGCAAAGTGTAGTACATAGTATATGAGTGAGTTGCACTGAAAAACTTAGAATTTACTGAAAAACCCGCATTACACGAAATGCACAGTGTAGTATATAGTATATGAGTGAGTTGCACTGAAAAACTTAGAATATAAGAAACGCACAGTGTAGTACATAGTATATGAGTGAGTTGCACTGAAAAACTTAGAATATAAGAAACGCACAGTGTAGTACATAGTATATGAGTGAGTTGCACTGAAAAACTTAGAATATAAGAAACGCACAGTGTAGTACATAGTATATGAGTGATTGCACTGAAAAACTTAGAATATAAGAAACGCAAAGTGTAGTACATAGTATATGAGTGAGTTGCACTGAAAAACTTCGAATTTACTGAAAAACCCGCATTAGACGAAATGCACAGTGTAGTACATAGTATATGAGTGAGTTGCACTGAAAAACTTAGAATTTACTGAAAAACCCGCATTAGACGAAATGCACAGTGTAGTACATTGTATATGATTGAGTTGCACTGAAAAACTTAGAATTTACTGAAAAACCCGCATTTGACGAAATGCACAGTGTAGTACATTGTATATGAGTGAGTTGCACTGAAAAACTTAGAATTTACTGAAAAACCCGCATTAGACGAAATACACAGTGTAGTACATTGTATATGAGTGAGTTGCACTGAAAAACTTAGAATTTACTGAAAAACCCGCATTAGACGAAATGCACAGTGTAGTATATTGTATATGAGTGAGTTGCACTGAAAAACTTAGAATTTACTGAAAAACCCGCATTAGACGAAATGCACAGTGTAGTACATTGTATATGAGTGAGTTGCACTTAAAAACTTAGAATTTACTGAAAAACCCGCATTAGACGAAATGCATATTGTAGTACATTGTATATGAGTGAGTTGCACTGAAAAACTTAGAATTTACTGAAAAACCCGCATTAGACGAAATGCACAGTGTAGTACATTGTATATGAGTGAGTTGCACTGAAAAACTTAGAATTTACTGAAAAACCCGCATTAGACGAAATGCACAGTGTAGTACATTGTATATGAGTGAGTTGCACTGAAAAACTTAGAATTTACTGAAAAACCCGCATTAGACGAAATGCACAGTGTAGTACATAGTATATGAGTGAGTTGCACTGAAAAACTTAGAATTTACTGAAAAACCCGCATTAGACAAAATGCACAGTGAGTACATTGTATATGAGTGAATTGCACTGAAAAACTTAGAATTTACTGAAAAACCCGCATTAGACGAAATGCACAGTGTAGTACATTGTATATGAGTGAGTTGCACTGAAAAACTTAGAATTTACTGAAAAACCCGCATTAGACGAAATGCACAGTGTAGTACATAGTATATGAGTGAATTGCACTGAAAAACTTAGAATTTACTGAAAAACCCGCATTAGACGAAATGCACAGTGTAGTACATTGTATATGAGTGAGTTGCACTGAAAAACTTAGAATTTACTGAAAAACCCGCATTAGACGAAATGCACAGTGTAGTACATTGTATATGAGTGAGTTGCACTGAAAAACTTAGAATTTACTGAAAAACCCGCATTAGACGAAATGCACAGTGTAGTACATTGTATATGAGTGAGTTGCACTGAAAAACTTAGAATTTACTGAAAAACCCGCATTAGACGAAATGCACAGTGTAGTACATAGTATATGAGTGAGTTGCACTGAAAAACTTAGAATATAAGAAACGCACAGTGTAGTACATAGTATATGAGCAATTGCACTGAAAAACTTAGAATATAAGAAACGCAAAGTGTAGTACATAGTATATGAGTGAGTTGCACTGAAAAACTTAGAATATAAGAAACGCACAGTGTAGTACATAGTATATGAGTGAGTTGCACTGAAAAACTTAGAATATAAGAAACGCACAGTGTAGTACATAGTATATGAGTGATTGCACTGAAAAACTTAGAATATAAGAAACGCAAAGTGTAGTACATAGTATATGAGTGAGTTGCACTGAAAAAATTAGAATTTACTGAAAAACCCGCATTAGACGAAATGCACAGTGTAGTACATTGTATATGAGTGAGTTGCACTGAAAAACTTAAAATTTACTGAAAAACCCGCATTAGACGAAATGCACAGTGTAGTACATTGTATATGAGTGAGTTGCACTGAAAAACTTAGAATTTACTGAAAAACCCGCATTAGACGAAATGCACAGTGTAGTACATTGTATATGAGTGAGTTGCACTGAAAAACTTAGAATTTACTGAAAATTCCGCATTAGACGAAATGCACAGTGTAGTACATTGTATATGAGTGAGTTGCACTGAAAAACTTAGATTTTACTGAAAAACCCGCATTAGACGAAATGCACAGTATAGTACATTGTATATGAGTGAGTTGCACTGAAAAACTTAGAATTTACTGAAAAACCCGCATTAGACGAAATGCACAGTGTAGTACATTGTATATGAGTGAGTTGCACTGAAAAACTTAGAATATAAGAAACGCACAGTGTAGTACATAGTATATGAGTGAGTTGCACTGAAAAACTTAGAATATAAAAAACGCACAGTGTAGTACATAGTATATGAGTGATTGCACTGAAAAACTTAGAATATAAGAAACGCAAAGTGTAGTACATAGTATATGAGTGAGTTGCACTGAAAAACTTAGAATTTACTGAAAAACCCGCATTACACGAAATGCACAGTGTAGTATATAGTATATGAGTGAGTTGCACTGAAAAACTTAGAATATAAGAAACGCACAGTGTAGTACATAGTATATGAGTGAGTTGCACTGAAAAACTTAGATTTTACTGAAAAACCCGCATTAGACGAAATGCACAGTATAGTACATTGTATATGAGTGAGTTGCACTGAAAAAATTAGAATTTACTGAAAAACCCGCATTAGACGAAATGCACAGTGTAGTACATTGTATATGAGTGAGTTGCACTGAAAAACTTAAAATTTACTGAAAAACCCGCATTAGACGAAATGCACAGTGTAGTACATTGTATATGAGTGAGTTGCACTGAAAAACTTAGAATTTACTGAAAAACCCGCATTAGACGAAATGCACAGTGTAGTACATTGTATATGAGTGAGTTGCACTGAAAAACTTAGAATTTACTGAAAATTCCGCATTAGACGAAATGCACAGTGTAGTACATTGTATATGAGTGAGTTGCACTGAAAAACTTAGATTTTACTGAAAAACCCGCATTAGACGAAATGCACAGTATAGTACATTGTATATGAGTGAGTTGCACTGAAAAACTTAGAATTTACTGAAAAACCCGCATTAGACGAAATGCACAGTGTAGTACATTGTATATGAGTGAGTTGCACTGAAAAACTTAGAATTTACTGAAAAACCCGCATTAGACGAAATGCACAGTGTAGTACATTGTATATGAGTGAGTTGCACTGAAAAAGTTAGAATTTACTGAAAAACCCGCATTAGACGAAATGCACAGTGTAGTACATAGTATATGAGTGAGATGCACTGAAAAACTTAGAATATAAGAAACGCACAATGTAGTACATAGTATATGAGTGAGTTGCACTGAAAAACTTAGAATATAAGAAACGCACAGTGTAGTACATAGTATATGAGTGAGTTGCACTGAAAAACTTAGAATTTACTGAAAAACCCGCATTACACGAAATGCACAGTGTAGTATATAGTATATGAGTGAGTTGCACTGAAAAACTTAGAATATAAGAAACGCACAGTGTAGTACATAGTATATGAGTGAGTTGCACTGAAAAACTTAGAATATAAGAAACGCACAGTGTAGTACATAGTATATGAGTGAGTTGCACTGAAAAACTTAGAATTTACTGAAAAACCCGCATTAGACGAAATGCACAGTGTAGTACATTGTATATGAGTGAGTTGCACTGAAAAACTTAGAATATAAGAAACGCACAGTGTAGTACATAGTATATGAGTGAGTTGCACTGAAAAACTTAGAATATAAGAAACGCACAGTGTAGTACATAGTATATGAGTGAGTTGCACTGAAAAACTTAGAATATAAGAAACGCACAGTGTAGTACATAGTATATGAGTGATTGCACTGAAAAACTTAGAATATAAGAAACGCAAAGTGTAGTACATAGTATATGAGTGAGTTGCACTGAAAAACTTAGAATTTACTGAAAAACCCGCATTAGACGAAATGCACAGTGTAGTACATTGTTTATGAGTGAGTTGCACTGAAAAACTTAGAATTTACTGAAAAACCCGCATTAGACGAAATGCACAGTGTAGTACATTGTATATGAGTGAGTTGCACTGAAAAACTTAGAATTTACTGAAAAACCCGCATTAGACGAAATGCACAGTGTAGTACATTGTATATGAGTGAGTTGCACTGAAAAACTTAGAATTTACTGAAAAAACCGCATTAGACGAAATGCACAGTGTAGTACATAGTATATGAGTGAATTGCATTGAAAAACTTAGAATTTACTGAAAAACCCGCATTAGACGAAATGCACAGTGAGTACATTGTATATGAGTGAGTTGCACTGAAAAACTTAGAATTTACTGAAAAACCCGCATTAGACGAAATGCACAGTGTAGTACATTGTATATGAGTGAGATGCACTGAAAAACTTAGAATATAAGAAACGCACAATGTAGTACATAGTATATGAGTGAGTTGCACTGAAAAACTTAGAATATAAGAAACGCACAGTGTAGTACATAGTATATGAGTGAGTTGCACTGAAAAACTTAGAATATAAAAAACGCACAGTGTAGTACATAGTATATGAGTGATTGCACTGAAAAACTTAGAATATAAGAAACGCAAAGTGTAGTACATAGTATATGAGTGAGTTGCACGGAAAAATTTAGAATATAAGAAACGCACAGTGTAGTACATAGTATATGAGTGAGTTGCACTGAAAAACTTAGAATATAAGCAACGCACAGTGTAGTACATAGTATATGAGTGAGTTGCACTGAAAAACTTAGAATTTACTGAAAAACCCGCATTAGACGAAATGCACAGTGTAGTACATTGTATATGAGTGAGTTGCACTGAAAAACTTAGAATTTACTGAAAAACCCGCATTAGACGAAATGCACAGTGTAGTACATTGTATATGAGTGAGTTGCACTGAAAAACTTAGAATTTACTGAAAAACCCGCATTAGACGAAATGCATAGTGTAGTACATTGTATATGAGTGAGTTGCACTGAAAAACTTAGAATTTACTGAAAAACCCGCATTAGACGAAATGCACAGTGTAGTACATTGTATATGAGTGAGTTGCACTGAAAAACTTAGAATTTACTGAAAAACCCGCATTAGACGAAATGCACAGTGTAGTACATTGTATATGAGTGAGTTGCACTGAAAAACTTAGAATTTACTGAAAAACCCGCATTAGACGAAATGCACAGTGTAGTACATAGTATATGAGTGAGATGCACTGAAAAACTTAGAATATAAGAAACGCACAATGTAGTACATAGTATATGAGTGAGTTGCACTGAAAAACTTAGAATATAAGAAACGCACAGTGTAGTACATAGTATATGAGTGAGTTGCACTGAAAAACTTAGAATATAAGAAACGCAAAGTGTAGTACATAGTATATGAGTGAGTTGCACTGAAAAACTTAGAATTTACTGAAAATCCCGCATTACACGAAATGCACAGTGTAGTATATAGTATATGAGTGAGTTGCACTGAAAAACTTAGAATATAAGAAACGCACAGTGTAGTACATAGTATATGAGTGAGTTGCACTGAAAAACTTAGAATATAAGAAACGCACAGTGTAGTACATTGTATATGAGTGAGTTGCACTGAAAAACTTAGAATTTACTGAAAAAACCGCATTAGACGAAATGCACAGTGTAGTACATAGTATATGAGTGAATTGCATTGAAAAACTTAGAATTTACTGAAAAACCCGCATTAGACGAAATGCACAGTGAGTACATTGTATATGAGTGAGTTGCACTGAAAAACTTAGAATTTACTGAAAAACCCGCATTAGACGAAATGCACAGTGTAGTACATTGTATATGAGTGAGATGCACTGAAAAACTTAGAATATAAGAAACGCACAATGTAGTACATAGTATATGAGTGAGTTGCACTGAAAAACTTAGAATATAAGAAACGCACAGTGTAGTACATAGTATATGAGTGAGTTGCACTGAAAAACTTAGAATATAAAAAACGCACAGTGTAGTACATAGTATATGAGTGATTGCACTGAAAAACTTAGAATATAAGAAACGCAAAGTGTAGTACATAGTATATGAGTGAGTTGCACGGAAAAATTTAGAATATAAGAAACGCACAGTGTAGTACATAGTATATGAGTGAGTTGCACTGAAAAACTTAGAATATAAGCAACGCACAGTGTAGTACATAGTATATGAGTGAGTTGCACTGAAAAACTTAGAATTTACTGAAAAACCCGCATTAGACGAAATGCACAGTGTAGTACATTGTATATGAGTGAGTTGCACTGAAAAACTTAGAATTTACTGAAAAACCCGCATTAGACGAAATGCACAGTGTAGTACATTGTATATGAGTGAGTTGCACTGAAAAACTTAGAATTTACTGAAAAACCCGCATTAGACGAAATGCATAGTGTAGTACATTGTATATGAGTGAGTTGCACTGAAAAACTTAGAATTTACTGAAAAACCCGCATTAGACGAAATGCACAGTGTAGTACATTGTATATGAGTGAGTTGCACTGAAAAACTTAGAATTTACTGAAAAACCCGCATTAGACGAAATGCACAGTGTAGTACATTGTATATGAGTGAGTTGCACTGAAAAACTTAGAATTTACTGAAAAACCCGCATTAGACGAAATGCACAGTGTAGTACATAGTATATGAGTGAGATGCACTGAAAAACTTAGAATATAAGAAACGCACAATGTAGTACATAGTATATGAGTGAGTTGCACTGAAAAACTTAGAATATAAGAAACGCACAGTGTAGTACATAGTATATGAGTGAGTTGCACTGAAAAACTTAGAATATAAGAAACGCAAAGTGTAGTACATAGTATATGAGTGAGTTGCACTGAAAAACTTAGAATTTACTGAAAAACCCGCATTACACGAAATGCACAGTGTAGTATATAGTATATGAGTGAGTTGCACTGAAAAACTTAGAATATAAGAAACGCACAGTGTAGTACATAGTATATGAGTGAGTTGCACTGAAAAACTTAGAATATAAGAAACGCACAGTGTAGTACATAGTATATGAGTGAGTTGCACTGAAAAACTTAGAATTTACTGAAAAACCCGCATTAGACGAAATGCACAGTGTAGTACATTGTATATGAGTGAGTTGCACTGAAAAACTTAGAATTTACTGAAAAACCCGCATTAGACGAAATGCACAGTGTAGTACATTGTATATGAGTGAGTTGCACTGAAAAACTTAGATTTTACTGAAAAACCCGCATTAGACGAAATGCACAGTGTAGTACATTGTATATGAGTGAGTTGCACTGAAAAACTTAGAATTTACTGAAAAACCCGCATTAGACGAAATGCACAGTGTAGTACATTGTATATGAGTGAGTTGCACTGAAAAACTTAGAATTTACTGAAAAACCCGCATTAGACGAAATGCACAGTGTAGTACATTGTATATGAGTGAGTTGCACTGAAAAACTTAGAATTTACTGAAAAACCCGCATTAGACGAAATGCACAGTGTAGTACATTGTATATGAGTGAGTTGCACTGAAAAACTTAGAATTTACTGAAAAACCCGCATTAGACGAAATGCACAGTGTAGTACATAGTATATGAGTGAGTTGCACTGAAAAACTTAGAATTTACTGAAAAACCCGCATTAGACGAAATGCACAGTGAGTACATTGTATATGAGTGAGTTGCACTGAAAAACTTAGAATATAAGAAACGCACAATGTAGTACATAGTATATGAGTGAGTTGCACTGAAAAACTTAGAATATAAGAAACGCACAGTGTAGTACATAGTATATGAGTGAGTTGCACTGAAAAACTTAGAATATAAAAAACGCACAGTGTAGTACATAGTATATGAGTGATTGCACTGAAAAACTTAGAATATAAGAAACGCAAAGTGTAGTACATAGTATATGAGTGAGTTGCACTGAAAAACTTAGAATATAAGAAACGCACAGTGTAGTACATAGTATATGAGTGAGTTGCACTGAAAAACTTAGAATATAAGCAACGCACAGTGTAGTACATAGTATATGAGTGAGTTGCACTGAAAAACTTAGAATTTACTGAAAAACCCGCATTAGACGAAATGCACAGTGTAGTACATTGTATATGAGTGAGTTGCACTGAAAAACTTAGAATTTACTGAAAAACCCGCATTAGACGAAATGCACAGTGTAGTACATTGTATATGAGTGAGTTGCACTGAAAAACTTAGAATTTACTGAAAAACCCGCATTAGACGAAATGCATAGTGTAGTACATTGTATATGAGTGAGTTGCACTGAAAAACTTAGAATTTACTGAAAAACCCGCATTAGACGAAATGCACAGTGTAGTACATTGTATATGAGTGAGTTGCACTGAAAAACTTAGAATTTACTGAAAAACCCGCATTAGACGAAATGCACAGTGTAGTACATTGTATATGAGTGAGTTGCACTGAAAAACTTAGAATTTACTGAAAAACCCGCATTAGACGAAATGCACAGTGTAGTACATTGTATATGAGTGAGTTGCACTGAAAAACTTAGAATTTACTGAAAAACCCGCATTAGACGAAATGCACAGTGTAGTACATAGTATATGAGTGAGATGCACTGAAAAACTTAGAATATAAGAAACGCACAATGTAGTACATAGTATATGAGTGAGTTGCACTGAAAAACTTAGAATATAAGAAACGCACAGTGTAGTACATAGTATATGAGTGAGTTGCACTGAAAAACTTAGAATATAAAAAACGCACAGTGTAGTACATAGTATATGAGTGATTGCACTGAAAAATTTAGAATATAAGAAACGCAAAGTGTAGTACATAGTATATGAGTGAGTTGCACTGAAAAACTTAGAATTTACTGAAAAACCCGCATTACACGAAATGCACAGTGTAGTATATAGTATATGAGTGAGTTGCACTGAAAAACTTAGAATATAAGAAACGCACAGTGTAGTACATAGTATATGAGTGAGTTGCACTGAAAAACTTAGAATATAAGAAACGCACAGTGTAGTACATAGTATATGAGTGAGTTGCACTGAAAAACTTAGAATTTACTGAAAAACCCGCATTAGACGAAATGCACAGTGTAGTTCATTGTATATGAGTGAGTTGCACTGAAAAACTTAGAATTTACTGAAAAACCCGCATTAGACGAAATGCACAGTGTAGTACATTGTATATGAGTGAGTTGCACTGAAAAACTTAGATTTTACTGAAAAACCCGCATTAGACGAAATGCACAGTGTAGTACATTGTATATGAGTGAGTTGCACTGAAAAACTTAGAATTTACTGAAAAACCCGCATTAGACGAAATGCACAGTGTAGTACATTGTATATGAGTGAGTTGCACTGAAAAACTTAGAATTTACTGAAAAACCCGCATTAGACGAAATGCACAGTGTAGTACATTGTATATGAGTGAGTTGGACTGAAAAACTTAGAATTTACTGAAAAACCCGCATTAGACGAAATGCACAGTGTAGTACATTGTATATGAGTGAGTTGCACTGAAAAACTTAAAATTTACTGAAAAACCCGCATTAGACGAAATGCACAGTGTAGTACATTGTATATGAGTGAGTTGCACTGAAAAACTTAGAATTTACTGAAAAACCCGCATTAGACGAAATGCACAGTGTAGTACATAGTATATGAGTGAATTGCACTGAAAAACTTAGAATTTACTGAAAAACCCGCATTAGACGAAATGCACAGTGTAGTACATTGTATATGAGTGAGTTGCACTGAAAAACTTAGAATTTACTGAAAAACCCGCATTAGACGAAATGCACAGTGTAGTACATTGTATATGAGTGAGTTGCACTGAAAAACTTAGAATTTACTGAAAAAGCCGCATTAGACGAAATGCACAGTGTAGTACATTGTATATGAGTGAGTTGCACTGAAAAACTTAGAATTTACTGAAAAACCCGCATTAGACGAAATGCACAGTGTAGTACATAGTATATGAGTGAGTTGCACTGAAAAACTTAGAATATAAGAAACGCACAGTGTAGTACATAGTATATGAGTGAGTTGCACTGAAAAACTTAGAATATAAGAAACGCACAGTGTAGTACATAGTATATGAGCGATTGCACTGAAAAACTTAGAATATAAGAAACGCAAAGTGTAGTACATAGTATATGAGTGAGTTGCACTGAAAAACTTAGAATTTACTGAAAAACCCGCATTAGACGAAATGCACAGTGTAGTACATAGTATATGAGTGAGTTGCACTGAAAAACTTAGAATTTACTGAAAAACCCGCATTAGACGAAATGCACAGTGTAGTACATTGTATATGATTGAGTTACACTGAAAAACTTAGAATTTACTGAAAAACCCGCATTAGACGAAATGCACAGTGTAGTACATTGTATATGAGTGAGTTGCACTGAAAAACTTAGAATTTACTGAAAAACCCGCATTAGACGAAATGCACAGTGTAGTACATTGTATATGAGTGAGTTGCACTGAAAAACTTAGAATTTACTGAAAAACCCGCATTAGACGAAATGCACAGTGTAGTACATTGTATATGAGTGAGTTGCACTGAAAAACTTAGAATTTACTGAAAAACCCGCATTAGACGAAATGCACAGTGTAGTACATTGTATATGAGTGAGTTGCACTGAAAAACTTAGAATTTACTGAAAAACCCGCATTAGACGAAATGCACAGTGTAGTACATTGTATATGAGTGAGTTGCACTGAAAAACTTAGAATTTACTGAAAAACCCGCATTAGACGAAATGCACAGTGTAGTACATTGTATATGAGTGAGTTGCACTGAAAAACTTAGAATTTACTGAAAAACCCGCATTAGACGAAATGCACAGTGTAGTACATAGTATATGAGTTAGTTGCACTGAAAAACTTAGAATTTACTGAAAAACCCGCATTAGACGAAATGCACAGGATAGTACATTGTATATGAGTGAGTTGCACTGAAAAACTTAGAATTTACTGAAAAACCCGCATTAGACGAAATGCAAAGTGTAGTACATTGTATATGAGTGAGTTGCACTGAAAAACTTAGAATTTACTGAAAAACCCGTATTAGACGAAATGCACAGTGTAGTACATTATATATGAGTGAGTTGCACTGAAAAACTTAGAATTTACTGAAAAACCCGCATTAGACGAAATGCACAGTGTAGTACATTGTATATGAGTGAGTTGCACTGAAAAACTTAGAATTTACTGAAAAACCCGCATTAGACGAAATGCACAGTGTAGTACATAGTATATGAGTGAGATGCACTGAAAAACTTAGAATATAAGAAACGCACAATGTAGTACATAGTATATGAGTGAGTTGCACTGAAAAACTTAGAATATAAGAAACGCACAGTGTAGTACATAGTATATGAGTGAGTTGAACTGAATAACTTAGAATATAAAAAACGCACAGTGTAGTACATAGTATATGAGTGATTGCACTGAAAAACTTAGAATATAAGAAACGCAAAGTGTAGTACATAGTATATGAGTGAGTTGCACTGAAAAACTTAGAATTTACTGAAAAACCCGCATTACACGAAATGCACAGTGTAGTATATAGTATATGAGTGAGTTGCACTGAAAAACTTAGAATATAAGAAACGCACAGTGTAGTACATAGTATATGAGTGAGTTGCACTGAAAAACTTAGAATATAAGAAACGCACAGTGTAGTACATAGTATATGAGTGAGTTGCACTGAAAAACTTAGAATATAAGAAACGCACAGTGTAGTACATAGTATATGAGTGATTGCACTGAAAAACTTAGAATATAAGAAACGCAAAGTGTAGTACATAGTATATGAGTGAGTTGCACTGAAAAACTTAGAATTTACTGAAAAACCCGCATTAGACGAAATGCACAGTGTAGTACATTGTATATGAGTGAGTTGCACTGAAAAACTTAAAATTTACTGAAAAACCCGCATTAGACGAAATGCACAGTGTAGTACATTGTATATGAGTGAGTTGCACTGAAAAACTTAGAATTTACTGAAAAACCCGCATTAGACGAAATGCACAGTGTAGTACATTGTATATGAGTGAGTTGCACTGAAAAACTTAGAATTTACTGAAAATCCCGCATTAGACGAAATGCACAGTGTAGTACATTGTATATGAGTGAGTTGCACTGAAAAACTTAGATTTTACTGAAAAACCCGCATTAGACGAAATGCACAGTGTAGTACATTGTATATGAGTGAGTTGCACTGAAAAACTTAGAATTTACTGAAAAACCCGCATTAGACGAAATGCACAGTGTAGTACATTGTATATGAGTGAGTTGCACTGAAAAACTTAGAATTTACTGAAAAACCCGCATTAGACGAAATGCACAGTGTAGTACATTGTATATGAGTGAGTTGCACTGAAAAACTTAGAATTTACTGAAAAACCCGCATTAGACGAAATCACATTGTAGTACATAGTATATGAGTGAGTTGCACTTAAAAACTTAGAATTTACTGAAAAACCCGCATTAGACGAAATGCACAGTGTAGTACATTGTATATGAGTGAGTTGCACTGAAAAACTTAGAATTTACTGAAAAACCCGCATTAGACGAAATGCACAGTGTAGTACATAGAATATGAGTGAGTTGCACTGAAAAACTTAGAATATAAGAAACGCACAGTGTAGTACATAGTATATGAGTGAGTTGCACTGAAAAACTTAGAATATAAGAAACGCACAGTGTAGTACATAGTATATGAGCGATTGCACTGAAAAACTTAGAATATAAGAAACGCAAAGTGTAGTACATAGTATATGAGTGAGTTGCACTGAAAAACTTAGAATTTACTGAAAAACCCGCATTAGACGAAATGCACAGTGTAGTACATAGTATATGAGTGAGTTGCACTGAAAAACTTAGAATTTACTGAAAAACCCGCATTAGACGAAATGCACAGTGTAGTACATTGTATATGATTGAGTTGCACTGAAAAACTTAGAATTTACTGAAAAACCCGCATTAGACGAAATGCACAGTGTAGTACATTGTATATGAGTGAGTTGCACTGAAAAACTTAGAATTTACTGAAAAACCCGCATTAGACGAAATGCACAGTGTAGTACATTGTATATGAGTGAGTTGCACTGAAAAACTTAGAATTTACTGAAAAACCCGCATTAGACGAAATGCACAGTGTAGTACATTGTATATGAGTGAGTTGCACTGAAAAACTTAGAATTTACTGAAAAACCCGCATTAGACGAAATGCACAGTGTAGTACATTGTATATGAGTGAGTTGCACTGAAAAACTTAGAATTTACTGAAAAACCCGCATTAGACGAAATGCACAGTGTAGTACATTGTATATGAGTGAGTTGCACTGAAAAACTTAGAATTTACTGAAAAACCCGCATTAGACGAAATGCACAGTGTAGTACATTGTATATGAGTGAGTTGCACTGAAAAACTTAGAATTTACTGAAAAACCCGCATTAGACGAAATGCACAGTGTAGTACATTGTATATGAGTGAGTTGCACTGAAAAACTTAGAATTTACTGAAAAACCCGCATTAGACGAAATGCACAGTGTAGTACATTGTATATGAGTGAGTTGCACTGAAAAACTTAGAATTTACTGAAAAACCCGCATTAGACAAAATGCACAGTGTAGTACATAGTATATGAGTTAGTTGCACTGAAAAACTTAGAATTTACTGAAAAACCCGCATTAGACGAAATGCACAGGATAGTACATTGTATATGAGTGAGTTGCACTGAAAAACTTAGAATTTACTGAAAAACCCGCATTAGACGAAATGCAAAGTGTAGTACATTGTATATGAGTGAGTTGCACTGAAAAACTTAGAATTTACTGAAAAACCCGTATTAGACGAAATGCACAGTGTAGTACATTATATATGAGTGAGTTGCACTGAAAAACTTAGAATTTACTGAAAAACCCGCATTAGACGAAATGCACAGTGTAGTACATTGTATATGAGTGAGTTGCACTGAAAAACTTAGAATTTACTGAAAAACCCGCATTAGACGAAATGCACAGTGTAGTACATAGTATATGAGTGAGATGCACTGAAAAACTTAGAATATAAGAAACGCACAATGTAGTACATAGTATATGAGTGAGTTGCACTGAAAAACTTAGAATATAAGAAACGCACAGTGTAGTACATAGTATATGAGTGAGTTGAACTGAATAACTTAGAATATAAAAAACGCACAGTGTAGTACATAGTATATGAGTGATTGCACTGAAAAACTTAGAATATAAGAAACGCAAAGTGTAGTACATAGTATATGAGTGAGTTGCACTGAAAAACTTAGAATTTACTGAAAAACCCGCATTACACGAAATGCACAGTGTAGTATATAGTATATGAGTGAGTTGCACTGAAAAACTTAGAATATAAGAAACGCACAGTGTAGTACATAGTATATGAGTGAGTTGCACTGAAAAACTTAGAATATAAGAAACGCACAGTGTAGTACATAGTATATGAGTGAGTTGCACTGAAAAACTTAGAATATAAGAAACGCACAGTGTAGTACATAGTATATGAGTGATTGCACTGAAAAACTTAGAATATAAGAAACGCAAAGTGTAGTACATAGTATATGAGTGAGTTGCACTGAAAAACTTAGAATTTACTGAAAAACCCGCATTAGACGAAATGCACAGTGTAGTACATTGTATATGAGTGAGTTGCACTGAAAAACTTAAAATTTACTGAAAAACCCGCATTAGACGAAATGCACAGTGTAGTACATTGTATATGAGTGAGTTGCACTGAAAAACTTAGAATTTACTGAAAAACCCGCATTAGACGAAATGCACAGTGTAGTACATTGTATATGAGTGAGTTGCACTGAAAAACTTAGAATTTACTGAAAATCCCGCATTAGACGAAATGCACAGTGTAGTACATTGTATATGAGTGAGTTGCACTGAAAAACTTAGATTTTACTGAAAAACCCGCATTAGACGAAATGCACAGTGTAGTACATTGTATATGAGTGAGTTGCACTGAAAAACTTAGAATTTACTGAAAAACCCGCATTAGA